>NC_054375.1:8655896-8716778 GCF_017654675.1 Xenopus laevis
CATCCAACCGGGTGACGGTTACCAAGCAAGCACCTGTCTCACTGGGGCAACCCGCCCTAAGGGGAACACCACACAGAAGAGCAAAGTACACCCGACGACCCGATGGAACAGTATGCCACAAATGGAATATGCTTTAGGGGTGCAAAAGACTTTGGTGGACGGTCTCTTAAATACCCTTATTACTCTTTCAATGCGTCATAGTGCCAAGAGAACATATTGTCTAAATGAATCCACTAAGACTCAACTATCCTCCTTTAAATCTTTCAGCGCACTGTCACTTCTGGGCCTCCACAGGAAAACTGCGGGTGGACGAGCGTTAGGTGCTCGCTGGATGCCGGGGTCTTACAGTGCAAAGCATGGCGAAACGCACTCTCTCTGGAAATAATTGATTCAACGCGATATGTGAGGACTTGCAAACATTGGGAGGAGCATTGCAAGAAGCCTCCCATCATTCGCCATTTTAGACAGGTTTAACTGCTAATTCTGGCTACTCCCGTGCCAATTCTCCGAAGGGATGCACCGGCACTGCGGGTGCTCACACTGGGACCCTGCATTTTTGTTCGAATGTGTGTGGCACCTACTTCCAGCCTATGTCACCCAGGCAAAGCGCCGTTAAGAGACATGAGCACAGAAGAACAGACCCGGAAGTGAAGGTCAGATTTCATATTGGTGGATCTGATCCTCGGAACCCTGGAGTCATCATTCAAAGAAGCCCTTTACTTCTCACAATTGACATGCATTTAGCTGACAGTGTAATTATTGTCCACATACGTAATACCAGTCAGCCGTGAGACCATCAACGACTAAAGCCAGTCCGAAGATGGACGCCGTCTCTGTGAGGCTAAGCGTCTGAAAATGGCCTGGAGGGAGGCACACGGAGTTCACAAAGACCTCCGCGAGAAATGGGAATTCTTGGCACAACCGCGAAGGCCCACATCACAAATACCCGTCCATTCTTCAAGCTGCAGTTAGCCCCTTAGATGTTCAATGAGCCTTCTACACACACTACTCTGAAGACTCGGCTGCTGATGAGCTAGCAGCACATAGGATAAAGTTCAGTACCGTGTATCACATGGCCTAGGAGAGTATTCCCGATATACACGATAATCCTACCACAGTCTAAGTACTCTCTTTGGCCACAATACCTTCGAGGCACACCTTCACCAGAATCCCTTTCTCAAAGCTGCCGAGGGACATTTAAATCTAATAAGCATATGCTGTAGCAATTTACCTGGAACAACATTCGCTCGTGAACGCCTGGCCACTGTGAGCGTGCCATCAACCGCCTTTTAATGGCCAAGTCGCCAATGAGTCCATCACACTCTTACATGAATCTAATTTCGATATCCCCAGGTTGTAACGCCTTTTTCGAAAGGTCAGCAAACATATAGGTGGATCTTTTTCTTTTCGAGCTGACATTACACGCCAATTATAAGCTAGGTCTATTCCAAGGAATACATTCTGACATGAAGAATAACTAAAGAGACCTTAATCATGGCGGACGGTTGGCTCCGACCACCAGCAAGGACCTATCAAATATAGGCCAACGCGGATTGCCCATTTAGATTTTTTGAATATCCCTACGCTGACGTGATATCATCATTTGACAGACCCACCTGTGCTAATGCCGTGCGAGCTTTATTTCAGTTGCCCTTACTAAATTTGCAGTTTACATTTATGCTATTTCCGATTTTATAAAATAATACAGACAGAAAGTCAAGACATCCATTGCTGATGAGCCGGCTCGTCCACCCGGGATGTTTTTCTACCACTTCCTTCATAATGATCAGTAATACAATTATAAGCAATAGCCATGAACAAACGGCGGTACTACACATACTCAGAACTATTCAATCTGTAGGAGGGTATCATCTTATACAACAGCAGCGTGAAGCTACCACTCGTACAGCGAAACCCAGAAACCCAATAATTTTTCAAGTTTCTGCTACAGAACACTACTCTGAACAGCAAATTCAAGGTTAGCTGTGGTCTATTTATTCTCATAATCCGAAACGCTCATCAGAGATAAACAGGCAGCACGGGGAGGTTTTGCTATAGGCCTATTCCACAAAATTCAAAATAGATGATACAACCGCATGGGCTAAAGGAATTAGCTCAAAACACAGAAATAGAGCGCAAACAAACTGGCGGACATAGTGTCAGCGAAAAGTATATTAGGGACAACTACTCAGTGTTCTAAAGTTGTGAAAGTTACAGGCATTTGCTGACGATAGACCTCATCTGACACAGAATGTACAATAAGTGAGGGTCCCAGGGAGTCAGTAACGACAGATTTATCACCTCACTAGAGATAAAATTATCTGATGTATGGGTATAATATATCCAATTCAAGCAACCTTTTTATTCAAAATGGGCGCATCAAATTCTGAAATCTATTGGTATGGTTTCCGAGAATTAATTTGCTCTTGTCTCCCTAGTATTCGTCTCCACTTTCAAATGAGTCACTTGAACACGTATCTAATCATAAAAAAGGATTCTAACTAGTACGCGAAAGCAACAAATTACTTCTATAGTTGAGCCAACTCACTTCTTATAACTAGCTTCATCGATTTCATGAACTTTGTCGCTTACTTTACCCTATTACACTATGTCTATCCAAATTACATCCATTGTTGCTAAAAGAAATACACGGCACACAGACAACCCAACAGTGAAACAACATTATTCCAGGTAGGATCAGACCTGAGACATAAACAATAGATTGCAACAAAACACTCAAAATAAAAGACAAGCATTTGTCAAATTGGGCACAAATATAATCAACATCCACTACAACGCAAACACAACACAAAAACGAAAGCTATAAGGGACAAATCCTCTACAAGATGAGATTCATCAAGTACCAGATGGGAAAACATTTGAATCGCACCCACTATATAGGCAGAATACCTAGTGGGTTTAGGTGTAACACAGGAGCAACCATAATATATAAATAGCCATCACAAAGATTGTCATTCACGCAAGACTATCTCTGCCTGACCACCAATTTCTAATTCAAGACCAAAATATTCTTCCACATAGCAGGTCACCCCCAATCCTAGCCACTTGCGAATCGCGTGACCATCGTGCCATCGCCCCCCTAATCCTCCTGATCACTACGCTCTGCCTTTTCCCCAGAAGCCGACTTCCACGATAGCCATTCGACAACTCTATACTCACAGGAGCATTTACACCCCTGTTCCATTGGACAGACAGCAAGCTACTCCCAGGCCTGCAAAACATACATGCAGATCCATTAAATCACGGCACTGTTACATCGTTTAGAAGTATTTATCTGAGAATAAAAAACGACCGAGGATCAGCCATCTTCCATAGCAACATTCACAGACGCTAATACCACGAACTATCTGATCAACTTCTTTGAAACCACCCAAACCAACTGACAATTTTCATAGACTGGAGTACAGAGTCTTCATGACCCTCGTGCCCTGAACTACGAAACTCACAGAACTCTAAGCACGGCAGATGCTCATAATAACCACATTGGCTATGCACAGGAACCGGCACTTCACATCCTACGGGACTCCTCAACACGGCAGACGTGATGTACTGGAACCGCCCTTTTAGAGGAACAGAAGACAGAACACTACTCGTCACTAGCCAGCACCTAACAACCTATCATCTGATTTAAGAACGACACCAAGGGCACTCACTACGAGCAGCGCAACTATTCCCATCTGAAATTAGTCACATATTCTTGAGAACTCTCAGCACAAGCTCTGCAAGTCTATGCCAGGACCCTGTGCCGTCCACTCCGAGCCGAGCATCTGGAACACAGCTAAACGAGGGGGTGTGATTTGCAATAAGGTACATCATTATGAATCAAGACGGCAAGGTGGAACCACGTTATGAGCAAGTACAGGACAAGGGGAGAGAAGAGCAATAAAAGATTCACCTTATTTTCCTCAAGCGAGCAATCAGACAGATATAACTCTCTCCCAAGGCATATTTTGTCATTGGATAAGAAAACCACAATAAACTTCCCACCCCATCGGCATATGCAACCCGAGCTACAAACAGGATAGAGAGAGATGTGAATACAGAGCGGCTACATGAGAAATGGACATAATGTAAATACTATAAGCGACTGGGTGCAGTTTTCTAGTGAAAAACTATCGAGCCATATGATGATCCGTTTACCATCTCAACATACACTCTCTCACGCTTTAATAGTATTCATTTATATCATGAGATCAAAAAGATGAACTGATATTGATAAAACCAGTTTATTTTCAACAAAATTGTTGGAAAAATAAACGAGAAAACCATACAACATCACACCTATATCAATTGATTAGAAAAAGACAACAATAGACTTGGAGAATATAGGACCAGTGCTGACGAGAATAGGATATTCCAATTCCCACGACTGTAGAGCATGCTTATAGCAGCATAAGCGATAAAATATGATGCGACTCTGCTTCAGTCAGTAGGTATTATATGAATGGGCCATTCGCAAAATAATGCTTTATCTAACTCAGGGCAGGAGATATAAGATGGGACTTCTGCCCTCTGATGACTGCCTTAGATGCCAATCTTCCAGAGCAGATTTAATACATAACATGTGGTCATGCCCCCCTCTACAAAATTTCTGGCAGGAGGTGACAAACTATGGTGCTCAGGTGGTTGGAAAACCTATTCAGACACAATTGGAATGGGCACTGTTTAGCGATGTTACACATCTGACACAATTATCGAAAAACAGACAAAAACTTAATAGGGAAATTGGCGGCAGCGGCCCGAAAAACAATACTACAGCATTGGCTGAGTAAAGACCCCCCCAACATTGTTTTTGTGAAACAAAAACTACACCACATTTTTTATATGGACTGGTTGGAAGCCACAACCAGTAAGGAACACAACACTGAAAAATTTTTCAAGACATGGGAGACTTACATGGGAACCCTACCGCAACAAACCAGACATCTCACAATACATACATTTCGCTACACGACATGGTATGACACAGCGTTGCTCACGGAACACCCGATGGTCATGGAGTCATCCCAGCACCTTGGAAACCAACCATTAAACCAACAACAACCGAGTCTAACACCCCCAGGAGCCACCAAACCAAAAGATTGTTAAGTTCTTATTCGTCAAATCCTATGTAGAGACTTATTCAACTAACTTAATCTCTTATCTGAGCTGAAAGTTAAATTGTTACTGTTTTTCCTTTTTTAAACCATAACCAACCTCAGAACACAATACTTTAGAATTAATGATAGATAATGTTAATCATACATGACAATGTAATTTTTGTGTGAAAACCTTCAATAAAAACAAGTTTTAAAAAAAAAAAAAAATAACCAATGTCTATTGATACTAAATGATATTTCTTCTTCCACTCAGTAATAAAGGACAACAACCAGTGAAACAACCATGTTATAGGTCTTTATGTACATTGGTAATATGTTTGTGAATCTTTGAAATACTGGAAATCATAGACTACATATATGTTATATTTATCCTCATCTCTCCAAATATGAAGTTCTCCTATTTTTATATCTTTATCAGAATTACATGCATTTGAATGTATTAGAAGTTCTCAAATCGTTGATATGTAGTAGAGCAGCAAAGTAACTCTAAATTACTTGCCCTGTAATCTTTATAATCTGTATAATGTAATATTATCATTGTACCCCTGCAAACAAGGGCCGGTTTTTTGCTTTGGCCAATCACTGCTGTTGATATTCCACTAGAGTTTCATGCACCAACTGCCTGTTATGGGTCTGTCACACAATCACATAGAAAAAAAATATCTATTACTATCAAATACAATCACATGTTCAATACCCAGGCCACCATTGTTAACACTTGACTGCCACAAGTCATAAGTGTTGCTTTGCCAGTGATTAGAAAAACAAATATTAGTGCAGTACATTTTATGTTTATAAGTATCAGTTACAGTATTTCAATGTGGACTATGACTTGATTCCAACTATTCTAACATTTGAAAATATCTTTGATTATTTGTTTCAGTTTACAGGACAGGACAGATCCTTTTTTACCTGGGAATATCCATACAGAGTCAGTATCTGGGCTATGGGTACAGTTGTCTCTGAGGTGAGATCCCCAATAAATCCAGCAATGTTTCTCTTTCCCACACAGGAAGTAATTGGGAACCGGCTCCCTGGTACCATATAATATCTGGAAGACATTCATCATGGCTTTCCCTGAATCTCCACAGGAATCATATATATAATATCCCAGGGTCACATTGGGTAACAAAAATTGGATTCTTGTTAGTTTGGTCAATGGCAAATAGGAAATCAACAATATGGCGAAATCCCTGTTGATAAGGACTGAAATAATAAAAAGCAAACATAAGATTGCACCCCAAAATGTTTATCATCATGATTTTACTTCTATCAATATTATGGATTGTATTTCATCTGGTTTGTCCAATTACAAAGATCTCAGTCAGCCCTGATCAAAGGCTGTTACAGTTTAATCATCTGTACCAATACTCCAGTCCAATATTTTCAGAAAGCAAACTAGAAATAGAAATTAAAGGAAATCTTTCTCATAACACAAATCATTTATTTACAACAATTCTGTAACCAGAGCAAGACAAGTCCCAGTCTTGTTAACATTTTATAAAGAGTTAGAGAAGTCACTAACCTGGACCTCTGTGTCCTGTATCCTAATAAGATGCCATGTTCACTTGCAGGTAATTAATTATGGGAGAGGATGGACATTTGCACAAGGTGATTTTGTAGTTGAACTATAGCAAGCTCATAGAACAGGTAAGTGAAACAAAACAGAGCAAGAGTCTAAAGAAAATGGAGGTTGTCAGGAGGCATGGAAAACTACGAAAACACATCAGGAGCACAATATCTGAGCACCCAAAAGCTGGAAGGTGAAATCTAGATGATAGTAAAAACTCAGACTGGATCATAACACTTTTTCAAGACCTAATCATACATACAAAGTAACCAGTGCTTGAATTTGGGTGAAAAAACTGGAGAGATTCCATATCTATAACAATAAGTCAAATCAACTGGACTTGCTGTATTTTTTTACTTTTGCTTTAAAGGCATTTTGCTACTCATCCGACTGACTTTCTCAATTCATTCAAACCAAAAGTGATATTAATGAGCTCAAACAAAAATGACATTAGAGAACGGCCGCATTTACTAAGCCAGTGAAAAGCTAGAAGGCATTCCTGAGATAACATACAAGCTGATGTATTGCAGATTAATCTTAATACACTTAGGCAGGATACCAACGATTACCAAGAGGATCGGGGTGTATAATTGGAAGTGGATCTCTATAAGGTAGAGGAAACGGGTTGCTTCTAAATCAGGGGAAAGAGAGATTGGAAAGTACATTTGGGGTCTCTGATAGCTCTGTGAGCCCTTTTTTATACTAAGGTCAGGGAAAAAAAACCCGAAGGAGGAGGAAGCAAAAAACCCAGTGATATTCCAATCTCTCCACCAGAAGAAGGAACTCTAGTTGCGAATGATCAGCCAAATATGAATTTGTCTGAAGCAGAGATAGGTGTTCTTAATAAAGGCTTTCAGTATGTTCCTACTAATATTGGTGATAAAGTGACATTAAGGGGGTTATTTACTTAAATCTGAATTTATCTCATATTTTATTTAAAAAAAAAACCCACAACCAAACTCACATACTCGATTTGATCTTATTTATTTATGAAATAGCCAGAAATTAATTGGATCACAGAAAAACTTGATAGAATTGAGGTGAAAACTCGAATCAACCGAATTGTTCTGGCTTATTCTCTTTATTTTTTGAATTTTTGCCCAACAATCTTGAAAAAAGTTGGATTTTCAGGCAAACCACCCTTGAAGACCCAATAACTTCAATTTGAGATACATGTAGGTCTGAGATGGTGGATTTTCAGATTCTGGCTTTTTGCAGCAGTGGGGTATCATACATTCTTTGAGTTTTTTCCAGTCGGACCTTTAGTAAATAACCCCCTAGATATTGAAGTACAAAAATATATTCAGAACATTAAGAGTAAAGCCTTTGTTGAAAAGATTTATGTGACGAAAACTCACCCTGGGGGTCCAGTGGGCCAGCGGAGATGCCCACCCGCACCTTTGGCAGGGACGCCCTTAACATTGGTCTTCCCTTAAAACATTGGTGATACTGTGGCTTAGGGCGGCGCGGTGCGCACTTTGAGTTTTTATAGGCGCACTTGTGCTGAGTGTTTTCGGTCAAGCGCGCAATGGTGTGAAATTCAAACAGTATTAAAGGGGACCTTGGCGTATTTTACCCATTGCCCATTGTTAGGTTCATCTTTTGAGAGTTCCTGGGTGCTATCCTGATTTATCCTGCGTTCTGATTCCTGTTTTGACCCTGCCTTGACTTTCCTGATTTCTGTGATCTGACCTCTGCCTGCTAAACAGACTATTCTGATATCCGTATTCCGACCTGTGCCCTGTCTTGACCATTCTGATTGAACTCCGCGGCTTTGACCCTTGCCTATCTGACTTTGCTTGAATTCTTGCCCGCACCGATTCCGGCCCTGTTTGACTACACTTTATGTCTCTTCTTGAACTGTGATCTTTTTGCCCTAAAGACTTATTTTACCGATCATGCCCCTCTGCTCATCCAGAACCCTTAGCTTGGCTCCTCTCTTTATAAAGACCTTGGCAGCATCCAGTTAGCCGAGAGGCTCCCTCCCGAGGTGAAAGGTGGCTGTTAAAGGCAGAAGACAAGAAGCTGAGACCAGGGAGTCCTAGCTCTTGGTTTCTGGATTCCTGCGGTGCCAAGTGTGACAAAAGTTGGACAGCATAGAATACCACTGAATACAGGAAAACATGGACTGCAACACCGACAAAAGAGAATGCAATTCTGTTTATGAAGAATTAAGCTGGTCTTGACTACATACTAACCATATCGCAACTAAAGAAAGCTTTAACTCCACCCACTAATAACCATGTGGTTGAGAACATTTAATCTAAGGCAGTTGAGAAGGCATACTTGCCAAACTACTTTGCCCCCCCCCCATCAACACAGAGTGGTAATGTAACTAAAATGGAAATAAAAGCATTACAAAGTTTGAGTAAAGATGATTCTTTAATTATTAAACCAGCTGACAAGGGAGGCGCATGTGGTGACAGACAACTGGTGTGAAGCGACTAGTGATGGGTGAATCTAACCTTCTTTGTTTCACTGAAAATTTGTGAAAGATTTTGCTCTTCACTAATAGGGACACTTCCATTTACTAGCTAAAAGACTCTGTAAGCTATATTAAGCTAGAGATAGATGCATATCTTCATGAGTTGAAACAATTGGCATTTTACTGGAGAAAATCAGAAGGTTTCTACAGGTGGATAACCCAATTACTCCAGTGTTTTATTTGCTTCCTAAACTTCATAAAGATCTTTGTAATACACCTGGCAAACCCCAATGTTGTAGGGATGGCATCAGTCTTTCAACCAATGGCCACTTTCCTGTATAGCCACCTTAATCTTGTTGTTGTCAATACTAAGTCCTAAATTAACGACACTACTAAATTTTATTAACAAAATCAGGGTCATCACAGATCTTACAGATGATGCAATGTTGTGCTCAATAGATGTGACATCGTCTTTACATCTCCATCCCTCATGATGGGGGTATGATGGTGATTCAGCAAGTTCTCAACACTATGGAATTACCAGAGGGAGTACCCCTGAAATGCTTTTAACATTTTTGCATTAGGTCTTGAACAAGAACTACTTTCGTTTTGAGGGTAAGTTCTAATGAGCAGAGCCAGGGCATGTCGTTGGTTCTAATGCAGCATAGATCCAGGAGGCGCTCCGCAATGAGGCGAGCTGAGCCGCTCGCCTCAGGCGGCAGCGCCAGACAGGATTCCTGGGGTGGCAAAAAAGCCCGCTCCCTGCACCTTTAAGAGCCGAATTTCCGGTTTTCGGTTCGGTTTCGGAATTCCCGAAATTTCGCTGCGCTATTGCGAGAGAGCGCAATGCGCTCTCCGCAATCGTGTTCCTGCCTCCCCTCGCCGACAGGTAAGTCGGTGCGGGGGGCGGCAATGCAGGAGCCGCCTCAGGCGGCTCCTTCCCAGAAACGGCGCTGCATAGTACCTATGCTAATTTATTCATGGTTCAGTTTGAAGAGGATTTATTTATTGAATACTGGTCTAAGTCTAGATAATATTGGCTTAACCCTGCTAGTTTTTCACCCCACAACACTAATGGGCTTCCATATAGCCAGCTACTTAGAGCCCCGCTGCATTGTAAAATGATCCAGAAAGATTTGAAGTAATGGTGGCAGAAATTATTTCACATTTCAATAATGTGAAATAATGGTTAGATTACATTGGAGAAATGGTTTGGGAGCAAAGTAATGAAAGTGGAGAGAGAAACTATTAAGTAGAAGGCAATTAAAGAGAAGAACAGACTAGGAAAGAATTTGAAAGATTGTCTGGAAACATGCCTTGAGTGATCCCCCAAAGGAACAGAGTACATGGTTATTAGGAACCAAAGGTATGTATAGCTGCGGACAGTGTGTGGATTTTGGCAAAAGTTGTTCACACCGTAGGACAGGAAAAAAATTCTAATTATAAATTTATCAACTATAAAATGGTTTGGGATCTACATTTTAAAATGGTCCTTGTGGAAACTGTATGTTGGGGAGACTACAAAGGCCACTTACTATAAGGGTGGGAGAACATAGGAAGCGATATCAAATGTGGCATGGTTTTTACTGTAATCTCGATGATGGTTTTTTTTGATGACGGTATATTCAATTAACGCAAAGCTTGTTGTAGGCATATCGGTTTTAGTGTATTTTAATCCTATTTTAAATAATTCTATTTTGATCTTTGATTTTAGCTCACTTTTGCACTAATTGGTTATTATATATATGGAATATTAATATGATGAAGACAGACCTGTTGAAGAGAATTAAGATTGATGTGTCATTATATTCCTCACCCAGAGTACACAGTGTAGGGTGTATGCACTTTACTTGCACTCTTTGCACTTTCAGTGCTATTATAGATTATACATTTAACACTTTATATGACTTTTCTTTATTTATAATGTGTTTTTAATCTTAATCTGTGTTACATATGAGATGTGTTTGTTATATTATGCCTCCTCTCATTAAGAGATATTAGCTGTGGTTATAGTATTTGGTTATATGAATAGGTTAAGCATCCAGTAGGTGGCACATGGGGAATAAGATATGTAGATCTGGCACATGTGCAGTATAATAGAAGAGCCAGGGAAATAGTACTGCCCATTACAACTGCTACCAGATTAACAAGATACATTGAAGTCTACAGATGGCAATTATTAGTTCATAGGCATCATTTTTACGGCGAAAATTGGGCAAACAATTTCCCTCATCACTGCTTTGGGCTATAGACACAAGAAACCCCTTGTCAAAAGGGACTTGGTGTTTGAAAGTTGGGTTGTTCTCCAATACACCAACTTGTTCACCTTATAAGCCTGAGTGCTGTGTTTGGTATGTACTAAATTATATGTTTTAATGACTTTGTAATTATACATTGTTGTAATTATATGCTTTATTAAACCATTTATTTGCAAAACCGTAAGTGTCTGTACTAATGATGTGCTGTGCAGAGTAACTTTTGTATCGGGGTCCATCTCAATCCCTTTAGAGTCCCAGAAGCCCATAGGCAGGCTAGTTATAACCTACTTATTACTCTGTCTGTCCTCCTATGAATTATCATCCTCTGAACTCTCGATCCTAAACAAAGGATAAGGGTTTGTACCAACCTATAAGGTGAATGTAGAGGACTGGGAAATCGACTTTCTTACATTTATTCGTAAACTGAAACTTAAAATGTGATATTCAGAATGTAATGGGTCTGAACCAGTGAGTATTTAAAAAAAAATCAAGTACAATGATACCAGAAGTGTAAGAATACCTGGTAGTCCAGTGGGGCAGCAGGAATGCCATGCTCCTTGCGGAGACACCTGTAAGTGCTAATCTCCCTTTGCACACCAATGCATGCTTGATCCCGGTTGACGTGTATGTGTATGCATGTTGATCCTTTTCTCTTCAGAGCACCTCGTCATTGCGGTTGGTGTGAAATTTGAATATTTAAAGGGACCATGGGCAATAATAATTAGCCTATCTTCATAGTTTCTTATATTGTCTGATCCTTGCTCTTGACACTGCCTGTCCCTGACCTTCTCTTGCTTGCTGCCCGACCTTTGACCCTACATGACTCTCTTGGATCCTGTTTTGTACTGCGATATTGGTGTGTTTAAATCGATGTATGACCTCGGCTACTCTCTCATCTCTTGAATCTGTACTGCTTCTCCTAGTATCATCATCATCATAATTTTTCATATATCGCCGTCAAGATACGCAGTGCTTTACCTAAGTTATAACAAACAGGGAATAAATGGTGGATAACAAACCAGGGTTACAGATACAATAGGATTAGAGGGCTCTACAAAATAGAGTTTACAAAGTAAAAGTTAAGGTAAAATTGGGGAAATTAGGATTTTAGAAACAATTTTGTGATTTTTGATACAGCAATGACTGATTAATTAAGGTACATTGAATAAGCTTCTTTAAACAGGTGGGTCTTTAAGGAGCGCTTGAAAGTTTGGAAAGAAGGAGAAAGTCTGATAGCTCGAGGTAGAGAGTTCCAGAGAAAAGCAGATGCCTGAGAGAAGTCTTGTAGACGAGAATGGGCAGAAGTGATGAGAAGGAGAAGAGAGGGGAAGATCAGACACAGAGTGAAGGTTGCGTGAAGGAGAGTATTTGGAGGTATCAACCAGGCCAGTCCCTTGAGCATGCTCCTTGTTTTTCATTCCAGTTACAACGTTTGTCTGCCCAGAACTCACTCCATGGTCCTTTTACATTACGACCTGGTGACACCCAAGTAGCGGAGGGCTTGTCTCAAAGCCAAAGGTGGCTGTTATAGGTGGAAGAATGAGCTGCGCCTGGGACCTTGGCACTAGTTCTGGGTTGGGACTTCTTTCATAACAATATGTGAATAATGATTATTTCAGGCATTTGAACATGTTGACCTTTTAGAAATGAAAATGGTGTGGGTTATGAATGAGAAAATGTGTGTACAATTTGAGTTGTATTGAACAAGCAGCCCTTACATTAGTTACAAAAAAAATAATGATATTATTATCCATAAAGCTGACAAAGGGGAAGAATTGTGGTACTTGACAAAGAAAGTACAATAGTGAGGTGTTAAGATATTTGAATACTCAAGGGCACTCCACTAAAATTGGGCATGACCCAACCAGTAATATCAAAAAGCAAATTGACCAGATGGCAGAAGAAGCATGGCTATATTCTGTTATAGATGACACAGAGAAAGAATTTTTGATCACTGATAACCCGAGGATTCAGGTGCTCTACCTACTAAAAGTGCATAAGACTCTTGTCAACCCTCCAGGTAGACCAATAGTTTCAGGTATTGGATCAGTACTAGAACCCCACTTTTTACAAAAAGAAGTAATGAAAATGAATGTGTACCTTATAGACACTACAGGCCTTCTTTGCAAACTCAATAAATTAGATTTACTTCCACCATGGTTAATCTTATGTGGAATAGAGACATCCCTCTATCCCTCTTGGTGAAGGTATGGCCTGTATAGAGGAAGTGTTATTAGAAACCAATCTGCAAAACCAGAAGATTTTCTTTGTTCTTGATTGTCTTTAAATGGTGTTGATTAAAAATGATTTTACATTTGAGAATGAATACTATTGCAAGGCATGTCGATAGGTGCTACGGATGTACACCACCTGCAAAAGAAGTTCTTTCAGAGAAAGAATGGGGAGAGATGCTACAGTAGCTTCACCAATGGATACAGATTTAGTATAACAATTCATCAAAGACTCCAAATCAGGAAAAGCATCAGGTCATTATCACTACATAGTGAAATATTACAAACAGTTCTTAAAACACCTAACCTTGTACTTCAAGACCTTTTTCAATTGCTTCTTGAGGGTTCACCTCCTACACTGCACATGCAAACAGCATCCAATGTAATGATAGTGAAGGAAAAGACCCTTAATTCTAAGATAGTCACAGACCCATCTTGCTTATCAACACAGACATCAAACTGTTGCAAAAATACCAGTCAACAGATTACTAAGGAAATCCCAGACCTAATTCCCCATGATCAAGTAGGCTTCATGCCAGGATGACAAATACCAGATACTATCCATTAAGAGATTGGCCTGGTCTGCCTTGCACCAAAGCTGAACTCTGCCCCTTTCCTTCCATCTCTTGACGGATAAAAAATATTGGATAGGCTGGATTGTAGATACATATTTGCAGTCCTAAAGAAGCTGAAGTTACCCACTCCTTTCCTTAAGGAATTACAACAGCTCTATGTGGCACCCTCAGCTCAGGTGCTCAGCAGCCTAAACATGAACCAAACAAAGATAAAGGGGGGAATCACCAGAGATGCCCTATGTCTCCCCTGATATTTACTCTGTCCCCTGAATCCCTTAGCCCACACCAATCAGTCTAGACTAAAGCTTTACAGTGGGGAATATGGAAATATGATCAAGATATTATACTTACTCTAACATCACCCCAAACCACATTACCAAACTTACTACAGACCCTTGAATGCTTCCAGTGCATCTCAGGATACAAAAATCAAATCCAACAAATTCAAATGCACTTCCATTGAAAATGCTCAACTCAAAATGAATATTGTTGCAACTTAATGTTGATTATAGATGATAAACAGACTCACTGGAATACTTTGGGAATCTGTCTTTTCCTGTATACGACATTTGATATACAGCAAACCCCCCCAAACTGAATAATAAACAGATAGATATGATAACATGGCACATCTATCATATTTTTTGGTTGAACAGAATAGCAGATGTCAAGATGATGCTACAGTCACAACTCCTAAATCTGTTTAGAGCATTTCCAAACATTTCCCTGAAAAGACAAGCTCTTCTCCCCAGAAGGCCATGTTCAATTTTCAGGGGGCAATTAAAAAAAAAAACAACAGAATAAATGCACGTGAACTGGAAGCTATAGTCAATACACCATGTAATATCAGGGTAACCATGGAAAGAAATTGAGAAATCACTACCCCCCCTGCAAATTAGCACACGTGAAGTAAAGAGACCACCTTTAGGCATTCAGAACCCCATCAAAGCATACACTAGATCTATGGACACAATAGCAAATCAAAATAAAATTAAGCACATCCCAACAGTAGACATAGAACCATTCTGAGCAAAAGACTTTCCACTCAGCTCCAGCCATATTCCACATGTACAATTTGGTTCACTATTTACAAATTAAACACTATGTGGAATCCAATATTAAACCCAAGAGAAATCTCTCACACAGATTGAAACCATGTTTCACAGACAACTTCTGCCAAACTCACCTAATGTCACTACTATATTCCTGCCTAACATCACATGACACACACACACCAACCACACACACAATGGGAAGAGGACAATCTCAGCAAAAATCCATGCTGTCCTGTGAAGCCTCTAGTGAAGAATCTACAAAATCATATACAAATAATATCACACTCCTTCATGAAATCTGCAGACTCAGGGGCAATCCAGACCTCTCAGCTTGTTTCAGAGGGTGTGGGGGAATGGGGTCCTTTATACCTACTGGACTGGATCAGGAATTCTTGAAGATGGTAGTGACTCTGCTCTCTGAGGTCTTACTCCACACAATACAAGTAGCCCCACTCAACATCTCTACTAGTCATGAAAGTAAGAGCCATACACCCCAAATTCCACAGACTAGTTACTCACATCCCTATTTGCAACAAACTGGAAACAACCACAGATCCCAGGATCACAGACACTGATTACCTAAAAGTAAATTGGATCAGAGATAAACTTCTGGACAGGAGATATAAAGGGAAGAGGAAATGGTTTCCAATGGGCTCATCACCTAGAAACCCCTGCCAGCTGAGAGACAATTACACAACCAAAGGTATCCTGTATGTAACACAACAACCATGAGTATGATGAGTATGATGAGTATGATGAGTATGATATTGGTATGATGAGTATGATGAGTATGATGATTATGATGAGTATGATGAGTATGATGAGTATGAAGGTATGATGGGGTATGATGAGTAACATGAGTATGATGAGTATGATGAGCATGACAGGTATGATGCGTATGATGAGTATGGTGAGTATAATGAGTATGATGAGTATGACAGATATGATGAGTATGATATATTTCCTTTCTCCAACCCTACCTGCCTCTATTTCCCAACACAATACAGCTGATATATTATATAATGTGGTGTTACCCAGCACAGTCGCTGTGTATTATTTAATTGATACAATGAACTGTGACACATTATGATGCCCATTGACACAACCTTGTGAAACAATTTGTCACTATCATTTGTTAAACCTACTTTTAAAGTCAATACAAATACAAATACAATACAAATACAATACAAATCAATATAAAACTCAAATAAAAAAAAATATATAACTTACTTAATACAGAAAATGTCCTGATAACCATCTGATCGAATGGAACAAGCAAGTATTTAAATGTGCAGTGATCAGGCCTCCTATCATTATATCTCCTTCCTTTATATATTTCACTTCTTTTATGTGCTTTAGTTATTTGCAAGCGACAGGCCTCACTGAAAGGCTCGACCTCAGATGTGAAGGGTCTGACACAACACATTATACAATAAATCAGTATTTCAGTGGGATGAGCTGTGACTCCAGCATTTGTCTCATACAGTCCAATGTATCTAATAGAGAGAGGAAGGGTCAGAGAGATTCCCAGCAGCAGCAGCAGTAACACCGAGAGACACAGGGGCCCCAGGGTGCAGGTGCCGGAGTAAGGGCCCGGCTAATCCAACCCTCATTTTATAGAGAACAGAGAGAGGATTTGCACAGTAGAATGAATATAGACACAGGCACCTGGGGGAGCTCAGCTCTATTCTGGGAATAGTACATGTAACTGACATTTAGACTGTGGTCAAATTTATTTTTGAACTGTATCACATTCTAATTCCAAACTTTAATATGTCAGGACTGAATGTGACATTATTAACATCAGTGGAGAAAGGTTTCATAGGCTGCTAAATACATTGAGAGACATTTGGCAAATTTACTGAGAGCAAATTGTGTGTTTTTGACAAAATCACCAATTGACTAAAGGTCAAGTAATATACTGTGTTGGTGAAATACCTTATTACTGGAAACATTTGTGCCATTTGGCCAGGCGTGTTTTTCCTCAAGTTACCATGTGAAAATCGGAAAGTTCCAGTCTTTACCCTTTTTTGACAAAGTGTTTTTTGCCATTTTCTGACTTGCAAATTGATACAATGAAGCTACATCCAAAATGACAGTAAGTGACATCATATCCTGTATTCCAACAAATATGTCACATGTAAGCAGCAAAATGCTGGCATTTATTCATCTTTACCAATAATATTATATTTATTTTTTATTTATATTATTATTTATCTATTAATCATTTTAATATATGACTGCCATCCTCCCACAAATACTTTTTTAGACAATGCTCAAATGAATCTAAATAAATACTTTCAACTTAACCTGTTGATTGTTTGTGTTCATCCCAGTTTTTAACATATGCATGCATTACTTCACTCAGAAATGTTGTTGCAATTTGTTATAGAAGCTTATCATTGTTGTTGTTGAACTGTAACAATAATGATTTTTACAGCCTATGACTTACTCAGCTAACAAGAGAGTGTGTTCCTATAACCCAAATTAGGTGCCCTTATTCAAACAAAAAAAGATTTTTTATGTATCAATTTATTAGTTGAGGTCTGACAAGGTCAGAACATACATAGAGATTATAGAAAAATAGAGAAAGAAACCCCACCAATAGTTGTGGTTATAGAATTTTTTGTCAATTCTATAACCACAACTATTGGTGGAGTTTCTTTTTCTATTTTTTTATAAGAGAGTGTGTTCCTGTCTGGCCTCCTGGCTAGACTCCTCTTTTCTGGCCTCCTGGCTAGACTTCTCCTGTCATGCCTCCTAGCTTGAATCCTCATGGCTTGCCTCCTACCTAGACTACTCCTGTCTGGCTTCCTGACTAGACTCCTCCTCCTTTCTGGCTTACTGGCTAGACACCTTCTGTCTAGTCTCCTGGCTAGACACCTCCTGTCTGACCTCCTGCAAGACTATTCCTGTCTGCCCTCCTTGCTAGACTCTTCCTGTTTGGCTCCTGGTTAGACTCCTCCTTTCTGGCCTCCTGTCTAGAGTCCTCCTGTCTGGCCTCCTGTCTGGCCTCCTGGCTAGTCTTGTCCTGTGTGCTCTCCTGGCTAGACTACTCCTGTCTGGCCTCCTGGCTAGTCTCGTCCTGTGCTCTCCTGGCTAGGCTCCTCCTGTCTGGCCTCCTGGCTAGTCTTGTCCTGTGTGCTCTCCTGGCTAGGCTCCTCCTGTCTGCCTCCTGGCTAGTCTCGCCTGTGGCTCTCTGGCTAGCTGTCTGCTAGTCTCGTGTGCTGGCTAGGCTCCTCCTGTCTGGCTTCCTGGCTAAACTTGTCCTGTCTGGCCTCTTGTCTAGACTCCTCCTGTCTGGCCTCTTGTCTAGACTCCTCACAGTTTGCTTCCTGTTTAAAGCCTTGGCTGAGAATTATAATTTCTATGAAACATAGATATTGGTTTTAATGAGTGTATAGTTTGTGTCTACTTTGTGATTTTTTTGGTCATTAAAAGATACAGTTAATTCAGAAGATGCCATAGTAACTCTCATCTTTTGCCTTGCCAAACTACTGCACATGCTCAGTCTGCTCTTGGCTGATGTCACTGACCTGAGCTTAAGGAAGAATATTCTTTTTACTCTGGCAGCTTGTTCTAGTCACTGCCTGTTCACTATTAATCACACACACACACACACTAACCAATCACGATCCTGTCTGACAGGTTGAGGTTGGAGCTAGAGTTTATCTGAATACTTAATTCCCTCCATCCCTAGTTGTGTGACTTTCCACCTTGTAATGATCCCAAATGCTGAACTGTGTTTGTTCCCTGACATAATCAAGGGGTGAGTGTCAGAATGAATATATACAGGGAGAGGAGACACATACACAAGTACAGGGTGGGGGTGGAAGAGAGAAACCATATTGCACTACTTGTATATGTGATAAACATGATAAATAGATACAACATCATTGGGCAGTGACTGAAGTTTCCTATCAAGCATGTTCTTTGGGTCAGTATATCAGTTTTACACCACATTGTCACTGATATAAGTCACTTAATTCCCCCAAAATTCATTTACAAGCCGTGAAGCTGAAATACCATCTCTCTCTCTCTCTCTAATTCCTGATATCAACAACATATCAACAACATAACAACAACATACAACACATACAAATGTACTGTTGCTGAAAGCAGTGAAAGGAGATGATGTACAGTCTGTTTATCTATAGGGCCAGACACAAACTGTGCCAATAATGTTAGTCATTTGCTTATACAAAACAGTTCCATCTGGAAGCAATTTCCCCTCTTTACAAAGGTTTCCTCTTTATATGTAATATACTGATTTTTATATCTGCAACCTTGTGATCTCCCCATGTCTAATGTAGCAGTGGGCAAGGATTTTTATGTAATTGCAAAGAATTGTTAGATTTAGTTTATTGATTATCAGCCTCAGTATATTTTATGGAATATCAGTAATAATGTATATAACAGGCAGCATCTGGTTTATATGTACTGTAACCTTGATACAACCTGTGTCTCTATGTTCGCTGGGGATGTATCTGGCTCAGTATGCATTTTATGGGAATCCTCAGGGAAGCATTTTTCTGAATCTCCGCTAAGTGATCTATAGATATTGTCAGAAACTTAATTAGATGCAAGAAAAATTAAGATTCCAACACTATGTCAGCCATCTGCTCTTATCTTCATACAGAGATTATTGTGCCTATTTTAAGGGTTAATTATATGACACTGGAAATGAGACATGGAGATAAAGGACAGCCTTGTTCAGTGCTGGGAAACTGGGCTAAGGCTTCCCAACTGCAGGAACAAACAACGTGATTTATAAGCAGCTGGGATTCTCATTGAGGATTATTTTTGCATATTAATGACAACCGGTTCGCTCTGGAGTACTGGAGAAACGGTTTTATTAGATAATACAAAAAACTATAGAAAATCCACATTAGATTACATGGGAATAAAGGAACGCAGTACTTAGTCTGCATATTCTGATTGTGATTATTTATCAGTCTTGCTCCTATCAGCTTCTATAAGCAGATGTTATTTCATCCATATCTCTTAATAGGGGGGGCTCATTTTGCCTAGAAGATGTATTGAGCTCACTCTATTAAACTCACCAGACATAATGTCTCTCTACATGCAGATTTTGTGCAAAAGGCAGTATATTTGTTAGATTTTTGTTTTGTAACTGGAATCAGTTATTGAGTGACCTCTAATACATCTGCTAGGAAAAGGAGCGCCCCTTATAAGATATACTTGGATCTAACTGTCAGTGAATAATCTGACACCAAAACTGCTGCATGATGACAGAAATGAAGAGAAACAGATGCTGAGAGAGAATAGTGAAGTATAAACTGATTATTTCAGAAATGGTACACGATAATTTTTAATTGATTGTATTCAGAAAGTTTTTTTATTTCAGTCTGATTAAGCTTATATCAATGTTCATGTTTGCATAATTCCTCTTTAATAGGTCTGCACCATATATGAGTCAGATAAATGAGCATTTGGTGGCATTTACAAATATTTACCTTTGGCCACAGTAAATCTTATGAACAATTGTGGTAATATTCTTTATGGTGTAGAAAATGTACCCAAACTTGTCTTTGTACCCACAAGTAATAAATCTGGCCTGTGTTCCTGGTGTTTCACACTCCTGCACCCGCACCCAAGTGGGATGCCGCATGAAGGTGGCGCAGCATCATTCTGGGACACAAGCGATTGGTAGGTCAGTACTTAAGTACGTACTGGCCCATTACTGCTCCAGTACTTGTTCCCAACGTGGAAATAATAAATTACTTTTCTAATCTTTCTAGAAATGTTTTAGTTATTGGGTTCAAATTCTTTTTAAATTAATTTCTTGACAATTAACACATTTTTATATTATTGTGCATGTTAATCCTTCCCTTAATAAAGATACTAAAGTTACTCCTTATTATATCACACAATATGGTGTGTTGTTGTGATAATCAGTATGTATCAATAACAGCTAAGTATATACTGTAAGGCAGGTATTTATAAAAAGTGAGTTTCTATATAGTAACAATAAAAATAGCATTCACGGTTTAAACACCTTAGTGTGCTGGTGTATCATAGAGTTCTGACAGTGGGCCACTGGGAACCATTTTAAGCCGTACTACACAATGGACACTTCTAAGGTTCAATTACAGGCAGATCACCTACAGATCATAAAGCTTCATTTCTCAGTAAACTGGTGATTTTTGTGTTAATATCAGGTTCTCAATATGATGATGTAAGCATTTGGGCAGAAATAATAGAGCTAAAAGTCCAGCACTTGAGGTGAGTATGGCAAATATCTCCACACTACAGTGTTTTTGCCTTTGGTGCTTCAGATAGGCCGTGGATGCATTTTGTGATCCAACAAACTTTTGCAAAAGGAAAAAAAGAAAAAAAAAAGGTGGCAAACAAAATTGGGGGCTTTTTGAAAAACACAGTGGATGTACTTGGCCTCATTAAAACTGTCGCAGGGTAATGTGCCGAGCTAACAATGCTAAAACAAAACTAAACAGCTGCCGAGAAGCCCATATACCCAATAACTGAGTAAAGCCAATAATCTGAGCCCTCTTGCACTGATGAATGAATGGTTATCAGGTAAGTTTGTGAAGGGTCCAGTTCCTGAAAGGGAGGAGAAATGCCAACCGAAGTTCATGAGATTATTATTTGACCATGGAATGAAGCAGAACTAAGACTACAGAATTGGACAGTTTGACTCCCACGCCGCATGTTCTCCATGAGCTCCCTGGCTTGTTGGCTTTTGAAAGCAACACAACCATGATAAGTCTTGGCCAGGAGGAAGAGACAGCTATGGAGAAGGTGATTCCAAAAGTGATGATGCGCAGCTTGCAGGTTATATCCACAGGGCCGACGCGAGGAACAGAAACACACTGAGGAAGCTCAGCTTGAAAATGGAGACAAGGAGGAGGAAGCTCAGGCTCCTGTTGTTGGCTCTCACTATGGGTGTGGTCTGGGTATTTAATAAAAACTCCCCAACATTGCATCAGTAATAAGGAAGAACAGAACTAAAGATGGATAATAAAAAGTAGAGAAATTGCATCAATTACTGTAATTTTAGAAAATCTTCCATCATGTGGAATACAACGTGAATCCTCTTCTTGTTTGGCCATTCCATGTCTGAGCATTGAAGCAGTTTTCACTGTCTGAAAATGAGGGGGAAAGTCCTTTGATGGAATCTTATTACAAAAAAGAAAATATATAATACAAATTAACAAAACATTATCAGGTTGTATGTGAATTCCTGACTTTGTAAATATGTGGTTAATAGGAATTGTCCAGGGAAATACATAACTCTTGCAGTGGTTGATCAGGTTATTTGTTTTTACCAATTAGAAACGCAATTGGGAGGTGGGGAAAAAGTACTATACAGGCAGCCCATTATGTATCAGCCTCTTGAAGACATTAATGGATGTCTCTACCAGAAAGATAAATGTAAGTTTCATTGTTTGAGGAGAGACCAATAAAATCCAGGATGATATGAATCATCCTTCCGGTTCCTTCCGCGAAGGCTATGGGCTCCGTTCCCAGGCTGTTCCCAGCTACCGCCCACAAACAGGCTCGACGGGTGGGGTCCACCATCCCCGCCTCCCGAAGGGGTTTGGGGGTGTTTGGACTCCCCCTTCGCCAAAGGCTAGGGGGAGTCCTGTCTATCGCCTGGGTTCTGTCCGTCAAGCTTCCCCCAGGTGTGTGTCATGGCCTGCGAGTCCGCCAAAAGAACCGTGATCCGCCCATCCAGGGTGCACAAACCGGCACAAAAGGGTGCTGGAGTGGGCTGGTGCAAGCCATTGGTTGCCTTTGGCAAGGCTCCTGGTTGGCAGCCCGAAAAAGAAAAGACTTCCCACCCACCTAATGTAAGAGCAAAAGGAAGTGAAGCTTGATTAAGCATGGGTTGCATGTGCATTCTCCGCCTGACTCAAAACGCACAGTCAGGGGCCACCCTCATGGAGCACAGTGACCAGCTTTCATCAAGCTTCCGCTTGTCAGCACTAGTCCAGAGGACCAATGGTTTCTCCGTTCTTTCAGATAGGATCATAAGAACAGATAACTGCCTCTATGGTCTGCCCAGCCAGTAGACGAAGTAGTTTCAAAGGTACTACACTTGATCTTTAGCCAAACGGCAGATGAAGGCGATCCGATAGTTGAGGATAGATAGATAGATAGATAGGTGGTATTAATCGGTAGAAATCAGGTCTAATGAGCGCAACCCCAGAGTAATTTATATGGGGAGTGATCTTAGGGGGAGATGTACGTGTGAGTAAATATAATAGAATATAGATACAGTCTCCACTGATAGATCAAATGATACTGTTTCTGTTGAGAAGTTAGTGGCAGTATAATTTTGGCATCACCTTACTCTCTTTAGGCATCCCAAATTAGAATAGTTGTTTAACATAATGCGAATTATGGGGAACTAGGGTAGAACTGGGCAGTGGATTAGTAGGGGGTCATGGGGGGAGTGAGGGGCAGACTCTATAAATATTGTAAAATATGCAGAGGGTAAAGTAGTAACATCCCACTGTTTGCAGAGAGTTTGCCATTAAAAATGGGACAATTATTATGGGTGACTTCATTATCCAGACTTTGGCTAGAGTAATGGGGTTGGCAGAAAAGCTAGTAGGTTTGTAAATATGCTGAATGACAAATTTATTTCATCTCGTTCAAGAACTTCTAGAAATAACTCTCTTTTTGAAATCTTGCAAGCTAACTGATAATACTGTGAACTATCTCTAGTATTATGTGTGGGTGAGGGGCTTTAGGGATAGTGATCATAACATGGTCTCTTTTAGATTTTGTTGGCAGAAAGGCAATTCCTAATAAGGGACGCAACTAAAAACACTTAATATACTGAAAACTTTGCCATAGGGCATCTCTGCAACATATTTAACGTGGGAAAGGCTTTTTTACTGGGACAGAAAAACACAGAAGAAAATGGGAGCAATCTTAAATGCTCGCTAATAATATATAATGTAACCCTTCGACCCCCTTTGTCTGTGTTAACTCCACGTGTGGGTGTCTTACCATGATGACAGGGTTCACGGGACAAACGCTAAGGCCACTCTGCAGTGGTATGGGGAGAGGCTGGGTACCTGGTACTTATCTATGTCGAGGTCTCTCCACTAGTGGGATCTCGGATGCAACCTACAGTTTGGGCCCCACTAGGAATAACAGTAATACACACTATTTGGTTAAACTAAATAATGTTTATATAAAATAAATGGGACAAGCCTAATACATGCAGCACTCCTAATTGACATGCATGAATGATAATTGCATGTATACACGTCTTAATACTATAGTATAAAGCATTTTCTGTTCTTTACTATAAAACACAAATAGTGTAGCGCTTCCTCAATCATCCTTCATGGATTTTATAAGGGGATCCGTGCAATTGGGCTATTTTAAAAGAGAACGATATAATGTATTCCCCTGTTTCTGTTTGGCCCGTAACTTGACCATAGGAGGTATGAATGGGCTTGTCTTTTGCAGGTCATCCCATGAATCTAATATAAACACAGTTGTTTTCCTAAAATGAGCCTCTCTGTTGGAAAAGAGTGTAGCCTTATTCTTACTTTAGGTTCATCTATATTATATATACACCCACCTAACCCAATTCTCCCTTCTAGATAACGCGACTATCTTTGGCTGTGTCTTTTGCAGTTGCAGTCATAGTGGTCGCTGGGGATAACCCGCCCATCGACACAATGGCCGAAGTGGAAATACGCACATTGTACAGTAAGAATCTAACTAACTGGTGTGGCTACTTAATTTTAATACATTTGAGCAGATTAAAGCCCGGTATCCATATCAGAATGGGAGGGAATTTGAAGAAGTTGGATATATTATTTTCTACAGAAAAAAGGAAACTCCTATATTCCTGCACATAACTTAATGAGAAGTTCTATTAGATTGTATATATTAAATAACTTCTAGCAGGCTCCTCGGAGCTGGGGAGTTCAACTCATAGGACCTTGTGGCCATTCCTCCCTAAGTAACACAGAGGGCCCAAACAGCCCCTACCCGACAGCCCGCACTAATAATGGTAACTTTCTATGGAATCCATGACAGGCAGCCCCGTCTGGCAATTTGCACAGAAACCACACAGGTGAGTATGCACAAGATAGCGGGCCTGACTTCTAAGAACAGATGTTTTGTATGGTGTTGGACCTGATATACTGGTACAGTGGTTTTTTCACTCTCTTTTAGCCCTGGCGTTACTTCACGATACAATACACGGTGGAGATTGCACCTAGATAGGCAGAGGCCCAACCAACGGAAGTCCATTCATTCAAGGTCAGGGTTCTCAGTGCTGGAACTATTGGAGAATAGGTATTGTTCGGTCGCAGCTTCACTGGTCATCTCTTCTAGGGTACACTTGTACTGTACTTGCAGACATGGAACTCCGCCACATTTTCTTATTACACATTGGGGATATTTGCCCAACTAAGCTCCCTAATATTCCTCTTAGCTGCTTTCCATATATTCAGTGTTCCTGCAGAACGCAAATCAACCGATGGCACCACGCCTGTCATCTGTTCACAAATTTCTATGGGGTACCATAGGGGGAGATTTTTCCATCTTATCTACAAAAGGGGGGCATGTAGATAAGTATTTAAAGTGGTTTGAAATATCCCTACCTAAAAATAAATATAATATCCAGAATTTATTTCTCTGACTGCAAGACTTTAAATGTGGCACCATGAGATGACATTTGTGGCACGGGATAATGCTAGATTGGTGATGTCAGTGAAATTTAGGTGGATGTCACGAGTAATATGAATATACTTTTATTATATAATCACAGGGGCATAACAGTATAACTCATGGGCTCCACTTCTGTGAGATTACAGGCCATGTGCAACTATGGTGCAGTCAGGAGAGGGTATGGGAAAATCACCAGGACCGGTTACGCCTCCACCAATAAGCCTTCATTGGAACAGGCGATTGTCCCTCATAGCCCCATTATAGAACATCCATAATTTGCCACTGATTTTATCCTCTTTGTTAATATGACACCTTAGTTGACTAGTATCTGGGATAGTGGTGGGACTCGGGTATGTGAGGGAACCACTTGCTGTAAGATTGTAGTGATTGCATTGTCTTATGTATCTGCATTATACTATTTGCTAAACGTGCGGCTAAGGAGGCAAGTGTCTTTCGATACAGTGGCGTAAAAAAACCATAAACAATCACGGACTAGTATATAGGTCTACATAGAGACATAGAACCAGACGGTATAGAGGACGCATATAGATACGACAATAGATAGATAGATGATAAGAATAGATAGATAGATAGATAGACTAGATAGACTAGATAGATAGATAGAGTAGAACGGGGATAGACAAGACTCAATGATAATAGACTTGTACAGATACATAGCATAATAGGAATAAGATAGAGGGGATACATAATTATGATACGAAATTAGATAGATAATCAGACAATAGATAGATAGATAGATAAGATGGAATAGATTAGATAGATCAAAGTAGACAGGGGACATGATAGTACTAGATGGATTGATTAGCAGAAGCGAGAGTGAAGAGGGGGATAGACTAATAAGACTATAAGATGATGGATTATAAGAGTAATAACGGACATAGATATTAACGGACGGGGCCGATCAAGATAGATAGAATAGATAAGATAGATAGAATAGCACATTATGATAGAGGGATAGATAAATAGATAGATGATAGAATAGATTGTGGCCATATCATGACTCATAAGATAGAGCGTGCGACTAGGTATGATATTCTGTAGATTCCAGAGGTAAAGGATTGCCTTGATGGAAGGGACTCACTACTGACACCATCAATATAAATGTATACTCTGCGGTAGATAGTCACATGGTTACTCCACTGGGTAAAAGCCTTGGCTGTGAATCTGGAAATTAAATGACTCTCGGGGATTTTTTTTCTAGCTTATAAATCTCTTTTTTTCCAGGTCCCAACGTTTTGTGTCCTTCTTGGAGTACTGGCTTTATGCCAGGAAGGATTGCCTTCAGAGGAGGGAGTGCTGAACCAGGAACTCCTGCAAATTGCCACCCATTCATATGCCAATCCAACTGCTTCAGCCGGCGTAAGTAAGATTACGTAGGCTGACCGATTTGAAAGATTATTTCAGGATCCTCGTTATCTCTTATCAGACCTGTCGCGCGCTCCAGAAAAAGATAGGAGGAATAAGCCATTATAGTATTGCATACGACGTGCACCCATACACGCAGCAGTGTGCTTCAACTTCAACAAGCTTGCAAGAAGGTGTTCGAGTTTTTATTACTAAAAAATGGCACTCGGGAATAATAAACATAATTTGATATACAGGCGGTACTTGATTGTACGCCTGTGATTAATATTATATTTTATACATAAGTTGGTGACAAATGGCGTCTTCCAAGACAATTTGGCTCTAATGCTTCACTGGGGCTTGGTTCTTTATTTTTTTTGTTATAAATCAGATCAACTCATACAAGCTCCTATATTTAGTATCATGACTCACAAATATGGTTTTTCCTATCCCAGGCTCCTCTGGAACACGCTAGTATACCTCAGCTCAAGCGTGCTTGTGACTATCTGCACCACAGACATCGCAGAACAAGAAGCAGCTCTACAAATGGCACCCTCTGGAGGGCTATACTCCCCGTGCTTGTCATCTTGTGGACCATAACCATCAACAACAGCCAGTACATGAGTTTTTCTCCTGAATGCAAGCGCAACTGGAAAAAATGACAACCTATTCAGAAAATGTGCACAGTAACAAAACGAAAGTCACCCATTTCCAACTTACGCAGGTGAAAAAAATAAACAGTATCCCCGTCAGAAACATGGTCTTACTAAGTCTGCGTACAGAGTATCAAAGAGCAATTTGATAACCAGTCTCTGCTTGTCCTGTGTGGTCGCTGACTCCACCATGAACCTATTCGGATAGGGGGCCCTCAGTAATCCTCATCTAGGTGCAACAAAAAGAGGTGGGTTTCGGCCTTAACGAGAGAATTTGCTCAAGTTTAGATTTCTTGGTCCAATCTCCCATTTGGCTAAGATAGAAACTAAGATAAACACACGGGGCAGATTGAGGGCTGAATCATTAGGTTATTTTGCTTGTTAGGCTAGGATCACGTGAGGACCCAGACTGTAAGACTCTACACTCGCAAGCGCCCACAATAACACAACAGGGTAGAATGCGATTTGAAGAAGGCTCAGGCATTATGTCTATATTTGCACATACGGGTTCACATAGCATTTATTTCTCACAAAAGTGAGCATCGCAAGACCATGGAGAAAAAGCTCCCCCTTAACTATGTGTTTGGCCAATAGCGCATCTTATATATGTTAATATACGGAAGTGTGCATAATCCCTGAATCCAGAAATTATATTGATGGATACTATTACATCAGACTATGATATTATTTTTCGTCACATACCAGATCGCAGTGGCTGCCTGGCAGCTCCACCAGCAACATCGTCCTTTCAAGCTGATGGTTTCAGCAAGTGGTTAAATCTAAGATTCTCTAGCGCAACTAAACATCTTCCACACACAGAGCATCATTGACTTTATCCCTTCTGTAAAGGTCCATGATCATATCTTTCAAGACTACCACATTCCACCAGTGGTGTCTTTGCTTTTAGTTTACAAACACTCCACCCACACTACATCACCTACCCCCATTCATTAGTTCTTCCATACTCCATCTTCCTTTTTTTGCAGAATTACTACAACTCCATCTATAGGCCATTAAGCCATCTACATGTCTACATATACGATTTCATAGTACTGGAACTGTTCATGATTGCACTCCAGTTACATTCTGCACTAGCCAGGCAATTCACATTTTTCCAACACCATAGTTTCCTATCTATTCACGCGTACCTTGTCCCATTAGGTTTTTGTTAGGTATAATGCCTCGCGGATTACCCCACATCTCCACCCCATCACCCGCGACACTTTTTCATATATTGTTAGCGATAGCCGCACCTAGATGTCCTATATTACCTATAGTTTTACCTTCTACCCGCAACCTCTTGTCCTTGTGCTAACACACCTCCACCAATATCTTTCTTTTATTTACATATCATCATAAGAGTTTCTGCCTCTTAAAAATAATTCTAATCCCTCTTGCCCTTCTTCCTGCACGCCCCTTGGTTCTTGTACCCATCCAATACCAAGACATTTAGTCACGCCAAAGACCGAAACATTCGCGCCTTAGAGTGTAATGCCACGCCCTACACGAGGCTTCTGGCTCCCACTTTTCTATTTAGGCTCCCCCTATGCTATGCCTTCCTAACACACGAATTCTCAAGGTGGGAGGGGGGGGGCCGGGCGGGGGGTTTCTCCTGTTCAAAAATTCTTTCCTTTGCTAAATTGTTTTCTTTTCAAGACTTCTCTACTCAACAACCACTCACATCTCCTACTCTACACCCTGACATTAAAGCTCTTAGTACTGAATACTGACAATAAACTCTTTAGTACAAGGTTGATCCAGGGATTTTCCGATTTGCCCTTTGGGTCTCAAAAGGGAGTCAGGAAGGAATTTTTTCTGTTCCGCCTCGTGAGGCCAAATTGGCTCTGCTTCAGATGGGAGTTTTTTTGCCTTCCTTGGATCAATCTAACTAAGTAGGATAAGATCCGACCACTTTTTTACACTAAACTTGAAACCTACTGGATGTGATTCCCTTCCAACTATACAATTCAAGTATGAATTAATCTAAAATTTCATAAATTAAACATCCAGGATGTTATAAATAATATGTTAATAACACAACATTTCATTGATGTTTTCCATTTCTCGCTCGCATTTTTTATAGTTTTCTATAGTATTGCCAGGCGAACATTACCAAGAGGAGGCGAGACTCTAGTGCTGGGAAAGGGTTAGACACTACATTGACATAAAATGAAGCAGGAATCAAGAGAGGCCATAGGAGGGTGGGGAGAAATTGGTGAAGAGGATGATGGTCATTCATATGGATGAAGAAAATATATAGAAGGGGATTAAGCCCGTGGTCGGACCCCAGTCCTACTGAGACGCAACTCGCCACAATGATGTCAGGGGGTTTGGGCTTCAATTGTCTCTACAATCCATACAAAATATATAATATTGTGGTATTATAAACATATCACTGGGATTAGTAACATTATGAGAACTGGGTTCAGGAAGGGTGCTGACATTATTAATATGTTATTTTGGGCCTAGCCGGGACTTGGATATACTAGTCACTCCATTAGTATTTTGGTGGGGCCAAAGGAGAAACTGACTCCATTGAGTGCTAGAAAGAGCTGACCCATAAACATGCCAAACTGTTAGTTAGAATGACATTTGTCCCATGATAAAGTTGCGCTTTGTATTATTTGGGCAGAGGAGGGCAGGTCTGTGTGATGTTTCATTGGGGCATGCAGTCCATCTGGTGATCTGGTCTACTGATACAGGTGGGATAATTAATGGACCACTAACTGGAAAATCGGGTTCAACGAAGCCCAGCCATGTGAGAATGGAGTGCAATCCGACAATCCCAAGGTATAACGGAACGTATAGATGGTGTAGTTGTTCAGCTGAATAGTTGGTCTACCATATAGTACCTTATGTCAACTGAATCCCCCAGAGGTATATACCACAGAATGCACTATATGGCAAGCTCCCTGTTGGGAAAATGGGCAAGAGGGAGGGGTCCATCCAAAGTCAACCAGGAAGGTTTGTTCTGCTGATTTGGGGGGATGTAACTATTACCCAATGACACGGCTGAGAGGCAGTACGCCTGCCCTGATATTAATGTCCACTCCAGCAGTTTGTTGGTCTCTAGTCCTTAGTTTATTGTGCCCCTTTATAAAGAGACAGCTGGAGTGGGTGGAGGGTAGCAAGCAGAGCAGAGAGGGTTTATGTAAGTTTCATGAGAAGAGGGTCGGACTGTATCAAGTCTGCTGCAGGTTCTGTTGGGGCCCAGGCACAATACATGTTGATCCTGCCATAGGCCATCCCCTGATAGCACAGTGGTTGTTGCCTCCAAGCCAGTATTCTGCAGTGTTCAGTCCATGCTTTAAGAATGGAAGTAGTAGATACCATGCCCATGGAGCATACGATGAGTAGTGGGAACACTCAGGCAGGACGCTGCTCGTGGAGAGGGTGAGTAGGTTGGCTACCAACTGGTTTTCACAGTCCAATTGGCACGGGATTTAGACTAGAGTGCCAGCACAGTCCACTCAGGGCGTCAGGGAAGACGGCATTATACATGGGGCTGTAGCCTCGTTGCCCAGGGACATACAGCAGTTATCAATAATCATGGGCAGACCCATCAGATATAATGGTCTCGATGCTTGACCAATAAGGTCGGATAAGAGGTTGTCCTACCGGAGTTGTTAGGGACAGAATCAAAATCTGTCTGTACACGTAAACGCGCGGAGGGACAAATGGATGGAGGGTGGTTCGGGCGATTAATATATTTATGAAGCAAATACATTAGCTGGTTTAAAAATAGTTGTGTGAAAACAGCTGTTGCTCTCAAGGTTTGGGCTTGCGTACTAACTTTACTAAGTTAGGACTGGTGATTATTGCCAACCATTCACTACATCAGTGATTATGAATACTCAGTCATATCCAAAATACGTCTCTGGGCAGGTTCGCATAATGGTGAGCCTCAACTTGACTTGAGATTGCCACCTTTGATGGGCAGCTCCTGCTCCTTGTACAATCCATTGGCCACACCTAAGTAACCACCTCTCAAAGAATGAGCCCAAGGGAAGAGCCCATGATTTTTGGGTTATCAATCTAAGACAGAGAAGTAAAGAATCAAACAGCAGATCCAAAGAACACTGGGGTGATACGGCATCTATGTAGTTAGTACCATGTAGGACAGTGTGGCAGGGGTTGGGCACTCAGATATGATAGAACACATCCCCATCAATATTCAACAATAGGAGCTATGGATAACAGCCTCATATATAACATCCACAACAAATAGCTTATTTATATACTTTTAGTTGTTAATTGTAGCAATAACAATTAACTAAATGGACATTATTATGACATTCTACCAGGCGCTGAGATTATAATAAACACTGGCGGCCTGGCTTCCATCTGTATATAACTGAGAAGAGATTTACGCCACTAGTAAAGCAGCGACTGTTCTGCACTAACACATTTTTGTTAGATCTCTCGGTGATATTTCTTGCACTTCTCGACAAAATTATTACATTCCAACTTCCCTGAGTGTGCCTCAGAAATCTGCAGAAATGAAGAGGAGAGAACGGTTTAGTAATGCGAGTTCGATAGAACGCTCTTTTACTCATCACCCGTGTGCGAGAAGTTAATATAAATCCTAGATAAATGTTCTACAAGTCAATTATTCACGAGGAATTCATTGTGTCTGGTGGCAAATGGATATAGAGAGCACAGGGATGACTCTACAGGGGATTTAGGTAATGAGATTAGTGCGTAACAAGACTGGGCGGCCCAAACAAACATGGTGCACTAACAACAGACACACGTGACTTTCATTTTCTTCCTCTTTAAGTTCAAAAAAAGAGTCAAGATAGGGCCCGATGTGCTATAGTGCCACCGTGTGAAATGACCTCTTTCCTCATATGGTACACACAGTGGCCGTATGGGTCGAAGTTTCAAGTGTTGCGAGCCTCACAATATCCCAACCAAGTTGGTCGGTCCATTAAGTGCAGTAGTCGTATTGCAAGTGGCTACATTGCATCAAATTAGCAAAAGGTATAATACAAGTATATGCCCCAAAATATATATATGCACCGGGAGACCCAGTTTTCATAATTTGAATTTAAATCTCATAGCACACTTGATATCACTAGGGTGCTTTCTACTATAACGTTCTGCTTACAGAACCCCAAGTTTAATCTTGGGGAGAGAGAAAGACATACATGTTATCCACTTTTTTAGCCATAGAAAGTGGTAGTTAATATTATTAATAAAGCAGTGCGGAGTAGGGGTCCCGAAACTTTTTCATATGATGTAAATCTGGGGCACCTACAGAGATGGACTATAATAAGGTGTAGGAAATTCAACTTCAGATGGTAACGAGTTCAGAATTAAATCTCGCTGGGTTTTTTCATCCTCCCGGCACAGGGTGGAGGTGGTTGATTGCATTACGCTCCTCTCGACAATCTTGGGCCAGAGGCCGGCCAACGGACCGTCCGGGAGATTATTCGCTGCGCGCTGTGGCCCTCAGCCGTCAAACCCTTTTTCGCTTCAAAAGTCGCCTTGTCGGCGCCTGGCTCCTTCACTCGCTGATGGTCACGTGTGTAACATCTTTTGCATGACGCTGATTTTAGAAGGGGCACCAGAGAAACACATCATTGTTGGTGCGGAAGAGGGCCTGGCTAGATGGTAATGTGGGCAGTAGGTTGGGTATGTGACGGCACAACGTTCCTCCACAGAGAAACCTCACCATTGCACGTCTTTGCATCCTAGGCACATTCCTCTTCTGCGTACACCAGTTGTGGTCTATTATCACTATTCTTTGCCTCCATGTTCCAGATTTATGAAAAGTTGTACACTAAGACCTGTTCTCAATCCCAGGATGAAAGAGTCATTGCTGTTCACTGCCCAGCTGTCCCCAGGAGGCCTTGGTATCCACTTTTGAGATCAGCTGTGTGACCGCTTAATTCTTCTGCAATGTATTGATGATCTTTTCAGAAGAATATTTACATATGACCCGCAGTGCTTTAGATTAAATGGCTTAGAAGCTTGAAAGGAGAGTGGCCTAAGGAATTATTTGCTACTCTGACTTTTTGACCTGAAGACCTTCTTGCCTGTGGATCTCACGCACTTCTAATGTCTATTATCTATTGTCGCCTCACTCTATACTATCTACGTTTCTAAAAGTAAAGTCATCCTCAGCACCGTTATAAAAAGAAGTGGTAATGGCTAATGTGCTGCTTACTTTGTGAATGTAAAAACGGGCGGAAGGTTTTTTTGTGACACTGGGCAACCTAACTGCTGAAATTCCAGGACACACTTACTGGAGCCCTAAATGTCACATGCCATAGGGGCACTTGCCGACTTCCCGAGAGCGCCCTGACTCGTGTACAGTTTTAAGTGGAACAGCTACGCTCGGCAGAACTGATTTGCCGACCAAAAAGCATAGCTAATTGCTGTAGGATTTGCTCCCGGTATGTCTCGGAACATGTCTGTTCCCCTTTGTATCGTAAGATAGTTATAAAATATGAGTGCGCCTTCTTTCCCTGTGGTTAGGGGAGGTAAGTGGACGCCTTCCCCTGGGTATACCCCGGAAATCATCTTAGGGACAATCCTTCTCATGGCACATTAGCTCCAGGCCCTTCACTGTCTCCAGGCTTTTCCTCTTTAACAAATCTCCACTGGTACCCCTTCACCTCTGTATAACCAACTCCTTCCTGCAGGGCTCTTGACCCCCCTTGCTTAAGCCTTGCACCCTTATTCCAGTGCTCGTCTCTTTCCTATATCTCTTCTTAGTTATATCTAACTAGGTCGCTGAAACACAGAAAAGTAATCGCCAGAACTCAGTCTAACCCACCCCTGTGGCGCTGAACAGCTCTGCAAGTGACCAGCTGCTCAGTAAAATCCACAACAATCGTTGAGAGTTTGAAGCATCACCTGCTATAAACAATAAAATCAATATTTTATACACAAAGATTAAAGAGAAATAAGTCATATTTCCATAAGTGTCCTGCATGTAGTGTTCTCTGACCCTAGTTATCATAGCCAATGAAAAGAATATGTTAAGTACCACACAATTTAGACAAAAATTGATGTAGAGCCTCACGTGCCACGGCAAGAGAAAAAGACTCAATTATAGCAGGTTTAGATAGATAAGTAATGTGGTGCATTTAAAGAATCAATAGTCCCTCAGCAATGAGTGCACTGAGTAAGTGAGACCAAACAGTGCGCAAACCCTGCGCTGGAAATTTTTCTCTTATCAAGGTAGATTCATGATATTTAAGGTGGATGTGGACGAACTATGTGGAGATCACAGACAGACGACAGAGGGTAGGAGAGTGATGAGGGGCCAGCAATTAATCGGAAAGAGGGTCGAGATTGGGAATTATTAGAATTTCAGGAGATTCAGAAGTAAATCTGCCCCTTTTATGTTCAACTCAAATCATCTCTTGCTGAAGACTGGGGACTGTTAGAACTCAATAAAAGCACTCACTTTACTATTCATGTCCTATAATAGGGATTAATTTTTAAAATTAGGCATCTCTTTATGTATGAGGCGAGAAGAGGTGAACCCATTAATAAATACCGAATTCTAAAAATCCCATAGCAGATAATTGTAATATATATCAATGGAATGATTTTTTATTGTGGTGCGTTTAGTATGACCCATCACAATTTTTTAAATTTGCCCAAAATGTTGGGCAGGACGGAGGTGTTTGAATGACATGACACTTAGCTCCAGTGATGGATACATAGGAGTGAAGGCTACATATTCCAATGTGCTTAGGGGTCAGATTTCCCATAAACTCAGATCGACTTTTGTGCTGTAGAATGATGCCTATATTGACAAATTTTGTATAACAGTAGCGCCACAGAGGCTTTAGAATTATACTCCTCTACTGAGGACACTACCAACAAACAGTATCTGTTTGTTGCGTGCATATGGTTGTGCTTCATGCTTTGTGTATGTCAGAACTTATGGAGTTATCTGCATGGACATTCTGGAGTGTAATCAACTGTCTCTCATTTCTTGTGTTCCTGTGCTGGCTGCTTATTTAGGGCTCCTTCCCGGATCTTATAGATCTATAGTCATACTCCATAGCATAAAGAGTTACTTTCTCCATTTCCCCTCCACAGCGTCCAGCAAATTCCATTAAACCCTTGTTCTTACAATCAGCAGTAAACTGCCTGCTTCAATGCAACTGTGGTGCCCAGTGTGGGTGATGTTTGCTCTTTAAAGTGCATAGCAGGTAAGTGCACTCACTCTCCTCATATCAACTTCGCCAGTCACATTTTGACATAGAGGGATATTGTGTTGTATGTAAAAGAGGGACCCATCTCCAACAATAAGACACCAATCAGCATGGAGTGCACCTAACCCTATGTTGACGTGCAAGCACCCAAGTGAAGGGAGCACGGTAGGAGCGGCGTAGCTCCGCAGTCCCACTTGCCCTATTTCAGAGCCGCTCTGCGGGGTTGATATGTGAAGGACCCAGTGGTTGAGCAACGCAGAGGTCGCTGCGTGTGCGATCTAGCTGGTCAAACTGAATGTACCAGCCAAAGCTCCAGCCATGGGGGGCAGCCCGGAGTCTGGGAGCGCAGCTGTCATTTTGCTCTGTCGGTGGACGAATACTTGTTGTCGGAGAGAGGGGCGCATCTCAGTATCGTCAACTTCTTCGATGGGAGCCTGGACTTTGTGTTATAACGCTGCCTTTTAAGGTGTCTGGACACCTTCTATTGATGCAGGTAAGTGAGGTACTGAGTTAACCAAATTAACCTAGTAGTTCAGGTCCATCTGTAATATAGAGGAGTGGGTCAGGGAATTGTAATTTCTCACATGCACAATGGTCCTGTGTTTTGATCCTGATCCAATGGTAATGATGATTATTAGGGATTGCACTGAATCCACTTATTATTGTAGTTTTGGTCTGAACCCTGAATTCCTTCGCAGAAGATTAAGCTGTATAGCGCTGAACCCTGATATCCTAATTAGCATATGCAAATTAGCAGGATGGGAAGGGGAAAACTTTTTTATTGTTTTGTGACAAAAAGTAATGCGATTTCCCTCCTTTGCATATGCAAAGGGTATACTAATATGGTTGCATTCTAGGTAGCTTCTTCTACTGGCACATCTAGGTCCGGCCCTTGTTTTTTCCAGGCACACCATGTAAAGCTGAAAGATACTGTTCTCTCCAGTAAATCACCATAGGCCCCCTGGCATGATCACAGTTGTGTGTTGGCCCAGGGGCAACTTGTTCGGCAGTCAGTCCAATTTGTGGGATTGGATTGCAAATTGGACCAGAATAGGTCGTCTCAATATGTTAAAGACCTTTGTCAAAGTGTAGTTTGGGTGGGAGTGAAGGTGCTAAACTCCTGACTTAATGAGTACTACACCTTTAGGTATCACAGACGCATAAATTAGATTAGATCTTGTCTACGCAATCATAAAATTAAAGTTGTGGATAGTAGCCCACCTCATAACTTGTAGCTTAGAAGAAATGTTAGGACACACTATGGCATGCACAGAGGAATGAATTGACTAAATATATTTGGTATGTATTACGGTATATTGCAGATAATCTGTAGACAATAGATCGCATCAAGAGCATGTTTATTAATTCTCGTCTTATATTTCAGACAAATACTTTTTATTTGAAATTAAATCAACATTCACAGGCACCAAAGACCTGTAATTGGATCTATAATGAATAATTGAGAACCGTGTACATCTGTGTGCACAATGACCAGTGGATATTCATTTTCTACTATGACTCGGTGGGACCCAATCCATCCCATAAATGAATTAGTCTAGCAACTGGTCAACTGTTACGCCATCGATCCCCATCATTGGCAATAAGCAGTGAAAGTGGGCAGCTGCGATTGTAGGCTGGAACGCTTCGCGATGGTGTAAACCGTCAAAAGTCAAACGACACGGAGATGAGAGAAGTAGAGAAAGAGTCAATATGAGCTTTTGTGACCATTTGTAAAATCTAAATGTATAGAATTTTCTTTTGTCATATTGTGTAGGCATGCCATACCCTTACATGCCCAGACTTGAGCCATGATTATATTTTCTATTGGATACTATTTAATACACAGATTCATGAAGTTATCTGTGCCGTTGGCAAGATGTGTTTGATACACTACACTAGCAATGGTTAGATAGTATACCGAAGTTACTGTAGAATTGGCCATTCTGTGGCAATATTCACGATATTTAAAGTGCAGTTGTTGAGCTTTTATATGTGTAACTGAATCCCGTGATTCCAATCCACTAGATGATGCAAGGTTATCAGTTGGGTTGCTGGACAGTCATAGAATTAAAATGTGTGTCAAAATGTGTCCTTAGGATCCACTCCCTCCCAGTTAATTATTATACATTAAAATTAAAGGCTGACCCTTTCACATAGATTTTACTTTGGGATATCACTCTCAAATCAAATTGTCCAGCACCGAAGTGAATGGTTGTCATTTTCAGACATACAGTTAAGACTGCTCCATGGAATAGCATTTGCTTCTCTCTTCAGAAAGGCAGCTATTAGACTTTATACAAATGCAGGACACATTAAGGGTCCATTTTAACAGTGATTAATGGGGAGTTGGTTGCTAGAAATCTAGGAAGGAGGGTAACTTAGAGTGGCTGTCCATATAAATTGGTATAGAGACCTCCACGAGTGATCTTGTCGCGAAAGTCCGAAACTCTCTTCTAAACGACACTTATCTGCTATCGTCGACAAAAATCAGGTTAATAGAATTGTCGCATATTGTCAACATTTGCGTTGATCCGTCACTTATGTCGCGTCGGATCAACGCTGCGACTAAATTCTATTACCCTTCACTTTTTGTCGCAGTACGACAAACTGCCCTGCGTTTTGTTTGGGGCAGCGCGTCGCATCGCGACAAAATCGCTCGGTTTGAAGTCCACCTAACGAAACGTTAAGACGGCACATTGTTAATCAAAGTGTCCACAAATTTATGGAATTCACGGTTTGTGAGTTTCTTCTCTCTTAAACCTCATAGGATTTGGACTAGTCGAAAAATGGTAATTAGTCGAAAATCGACTACTTAATAAAATCGAAGCGAATTTGAATTGAGATTGAATTAGAAATCAAGACCTCGATTTGAGTTTTTTCTCTGAAAGGAAGGATAGCAGACATCATTCATAATGTTGAGTGGCTCTGCTTTGGACCTCTCCTATTGACTGTAACCAAGGGGTGCCGGAACGCGATGGGGTCAGGTCTCAGAAGAGTGTCACGTGCCGTGCAGTGGCAGGTCAAAGGTGGAGGGTGTGCTGAGTTGCATTATATCATGCTGGCTGTATTTCCGCCTTCCCCTAGCTCAGACCCTTGCTTCCTCGACCGAGCCAGTTCTACCTTCCTCTTACAGCGCGTACCTGCGCTCTTTCCTTCCGTTGACGGTCCTCCATGGTCGGGCCCAATCTCCCTGGAAAAGCACAAGTACCACCAGCAAGCAAGCAACCACATCGTAAGCGCTTTCGCGCACATATGTGCTTTTGCGCAAAGACCATTGCGCACTGCCACTGCGCTATCTCCGCAAAAACTGCGTTGTGGGGACGTGAGGGTGGTGACGTAGCCGGCTGGGTTGCCTATGGGGCCCCACGCCGTGAAGGCTGAACTGTGTTTGTTGTGCAGACTGAAAGATTGGGCACAAAGAGTGTGTTTGTACAAAAGGACACACATCCATACGCAGTGGCGCGTTAGACCGGTGTTACTTTTACTTGGGTAAACCTTGCCAAGGACTCATCAAGCAGCTTTGTGAAGTAGGTACAAGCTCCCGGGGGATTGTATAACATCTTAGTGATATGGAGCACTGCCATAAACACAGACAAGATAATGGAGTTCCTGTGACTGGGCATGAAACAGCCCTATTTTTCTTTCTCGGGATGCGCGACAATTTCACAATTTCACCCATCTGGGAAGTCTATCTCGACGAAAATTTCCCCTCATCACTAGTGGGAATTTCTCCCACAGCATTTTGCTTATCCACATTAGCTGTGGGAGATTGGGGCCCTACTTGTAGGAACAGTGAACCAGAAATATATGGTATGATAAGCTGGATACGAACTCCCCACAAAGTAATACAATGATCTTGTTCTGGCAGAACAAACACACACAGAGGATGTAGAAAAAAGGTGCTAATTCCACAGGCGAAGACGCTATGTGCGATCGTAACGTGACTGTATAGAAAAGTCATTATTTATGATTAAAGGATGCGTTTTCCTTAGAGTGTATTACACAACAGTTGACTGTCGAGAATGTACAAGCGCGATCACCGTTCCGGTTATTCAGATCGGACACGCAGTAACATTGGGATATGCATCATGCGCAAATTTGTTCATAGCTGGAGAGCTATGCGGCTATTCATCTCTATATACTTGTAGCATAGAGGTCGACATTTCCAAATTTGGTGCTCCATATGGGATCCTTCGAGGTATGGGAGCAGCCCACTCTCTGTGCCACTTGAGGTTTCTCTTGAGAACAGCCGTCGGAACGTTTCATCTTGTAAAGCCTCATTCAGTTATCACTTTCCAAATGTCCACCACAAACTCCTGGAATATGATTATATAACATACAGACATGCCAAGCTAAAAAGAGTCAATAGAAAGAAGAGTGATTGTACCATGAAGTGTCAGAAAAGATATTCTCTATATTTTTTTTTTTTAAAAATGTCCCTCCCACCAGATAGCTGCAAAATAATTACACTCCCTTTGTGTAAACTTCCCGTTTTAGCGTTGAGAATTAATGATAATCTTAGCATACATCATTTTCCCCTAATCTTACCACCAGAAACAGATTTACAACGAACACTACGCTAGCAGGTACTGGATCCCGTTATCCGGAAAACCATTTATTGTCATTGTAACTATGACATCTCTAATTGCTACTCGCCAAACGGCCGTCTCGCAATAGACTCAATTATAGTCAAATTATCCAGATTTTTACATGATTTTCCATTTGATTTCATCTGTAATAATCAAAACATTACCTTTCGTACTCGCATTCCCAATAGAGATATATAGTCTCATTAACTCCTTGTTGGGAAGCAAAACCAGCCTATTGGGGTCTTTGTAATTTAAATGCTTTAGAAATGATTCTTCTAGTAGATTTAAGGTAAATGAAGTTCCAAATTTAAAGAAAGACCTGTTATCCGGAAAACCCAGGTCCCCGAGATTCTCTGGATAAAGGGATCAGCCATGACTCCTGTATATATAACCTTCATGTGTAAATGATGTGACAAAGTGTATCTATTGTTTGGCTCAATTTTTCCTATCTAACTGGTTGCCTTGCGTTGGTATCTTTTGTGGCTACCTTTTTCCGTTCTGCGAAAACACTCGTATGCTCCTTGTTTGTGGTCGATCAGGCAGTAAGTCATAAGTCATAACCGATTAAGTGCTTGGTAAAAAGGTTAATACAATGTGAGTGGACATAGCAATTCTGCTTTGTATACCAGGAGGAATGAATTATTTGAAGAGGTTTAGGATCCATGCGCGACCACGCTGAGGCAAATTTTTCGGACCATCGCCTGCGATTTGCGAAAGGTGATCGTATCAACCAAGTCTCTTTTCTAATGATCTTAGATTATACATGACAAAGAAACAATCACTAAGAAGGCGGAGATTTCGCACCTATATGGTAAGTTCGCAATGAGAACGAATCTTAATACAGAAAAAATCAAAAGTTGCAAAATAAAAAGAACAAATAATTGTCCGCCTACACCGCTATATTAGACCGCTCTGTTCATTGACCAGGGGACAACAAAGATAGAAAAATAAGTGAATAAAAGTTGCTTTTCCCCTTTTCTATTCTCTTTCGAACGCATATAGAATAAGTTGTTTTCTTTTGTTAAACTTTTGTTTTTCTGTTCATACAAAATCTTTTTCGTATACAGTGTGCGACCTATGTATTAACATCCGTTTCGTGTCATTTTTTGCGTAGTATTACTCAGGAGAGATAAGCACAACAATATAAAGTGAACATGGCTTTATTTCATTGGTTTAATGATGGGAAGATAGGTTTGGTATTATTAGTTGCAGCAGAGAAGATTCGCTCTGATATATGTTTACAGGGAGCAAGTGTACATGAGATGTATGACCCTTACCCTCCTATAACAGCGGCAGCTTTCCTACATCAAGTTTATGATATGAGTGCTTGTGTTTTACAAAACTTAAAACGTAACATTTTGTTCGTTCCAGAATAATTCGCAATGCAGTGAGCCGCATTACTGGTCGTCAGAGGGTTATGTGACTGATGCATGAAGCAGCCTCAAAAAGGCAGTTTTCCCTACTTGCATCCATATGCTTTATCCCTTTTAAAGAAACACACGCTGTTTGAAAGACACACTCCTCTGATTAAAATCTCACATTTGTTTTCCAAAAAGATTTCCAAGGTGTAAGTTTGATAGATAGACAGAGGATCGAGAAATTTCTCGAAACACAGACCCTCTTCTCAGACCCCAAAATCCTGATCACAATAATTATCGCACTGGCACAATTTGAACCACGAGTCCTATGACAATACTTCTATTTATAATAGACCTCACTCTTCGCGCAACTTGAAAAAGATCACAAATGTAGGTGTGTGGCAACGCCGGAAGTCTATAACAAGTCATACTGAGTCTAGAAAGTAAGGCATATGTAACTAGGCATTGGTCAGGTGGAGAGAGAGTTGAGGAAGAGCTACTGACTCCCGACCGAGTGAGAGTCTTTGTTGCAGAGTAGATCGGCCCAAACTCGTGCGGGTTTCAGGTCGCGAACTCCGTACATCACTATTACCGTAGCGATATCATTTCTAGATGTAGAATACCTGGATATCATAATGACGCTCCTCAACAGGCGGGAAGCTCTTAGTGACAATTCATTTCAATTTAACCTGATAAGCCCGTGCTTTTAGGTAAGGAAGTTGCGGAACAAAACAATGAAAGACTGGTCCCTCCACCGTTCTCATTTATGGACATAAAAGCAAAACACGTATGGAACATCGCGATCATTTTTTCTATCCAATTTATTCAAGTAACTGGTCTGCAAAGAGAACTCAACATGTTACCCAGTAAGCCAAGTTACCTGGAGGTAAGCTGTGCTTCCTTGTGACTTTCATTGCACCCCAAAATTCAATAGAGGAGATTCGGCAGATAACTGCTGTAACCTAGCAGTGTCCATAGATTTCTCCTTATTAAAGAGGAAGGATCGTGAAAATGAAATGTAAATATTACGCTTTAATTATACACACTTCCTTGCTACTGTCTTCTGAAATATACTCCAAGATTATCATATATTCTTCCTCCTCTCAGGCAGCTGTTTCGTCATTCACTATCAGGCAGTTATGAGGTTGTCCAGAATAGAATGGAATCCTAGTCATAAGAGTCTGCAGAGGGTCGGGTACCCGCAAAAATACATGCTGTACCCCTGCGGGAGGGTAGAAGTTCTACGGGGTTAGTACGCACCACGGGTTGGCGGTTCTACGGGTCGCTGGTCTTTACTCAATAGGGCTATCTATTACTGTCTCTTTTTTTTCTTGATCATAGACAACACCTGGGGCATCTTTACTTCAGTAATTATGTGATGTCTTTGCATTTGACTAATTTCAAATATTTAAAGGGGTCATGTCCAATTGTTCTTGCCAACTTAGGTTACCTACTTCGATAATTTCACTTCTTGTTTACAATGAACGCACTTCCTGTTTTACGCCATTATTTTTTCTCTGAACTCCCACTGGATCCTACTCACAGATGATGTCACTTCCGGTTTGTCAAACACATGAATTGTGGCTGGTTTAGATTTCAAATGCTATCTTTCGTCTGATGTTTTTCTTGAATGGTCATGGTTCTGTGGGTCGCGGGATAAAGAACTTGGTTGGGTCCGTGTAACGGTCCAATGCGGGTTAAGAATGTGGGTTGCGGGTCCGGGGTTGTGGGATTGCAAGGTTGGGGTTTCCAAAAAAATGGACCCGTCGCAGGTCTTTAATTCAATATATCATATAGGGGGGGTCTTTTGCCTAGAGATGTATTAGAGCTCACTCTTCCACCTTCCAACATCTTTTTTCAATTTCAGTTTCAGATTGTTCCCCAAGAAATAAAGCTTTTGTTTACAATTACTTTTTTGCATTAATTTATTTGTACTCGTTTTTCCATACAATGCTTTAAGTTTTAAAGTTGGATCATGTTCCTGTCTCAGGAGTTTCAGTCTTGCGCAGCTACAGTACTTCAGCACTAGTGCAGATTCATGATTGTAATTTTGCAACATTTAGTTGATACATTTTCTCAGCAGCATCTCTGGGTCTTAGCAACTATTTGTATCAAAGTCGCAGCTGCCGTAATGAAACCCAGAGTTCTGCTCAGCAAAGGACAAAGATAAGGAATGTATTCATACTAAAGTAGATATCTGAAATATCTATGCACAGTTTACAGGGTGTCGGCGACCCCCCTCCCAGAGCTGCTTTCAGAAGGTGAAAAATTAACACTTTGACAACTTTCAATATTCATGATAAAAATTGGACATAGAAAAAAGAATAGTTCATTGTGTATCTTTCTGGTCGCTTCTATCTGAAAACAACTATTTGTTTGAAGGTGGAATCACCCCTTTAAAGAGACATCTACCCTAGAAAATCCTGTCTCTCTATAATTACAAAATTTTTTGTACTGGAATCAGATATTTGAGTGAGCTCTAATACACTCCTTTACTAGGTAAGTTGGAGCTGCCCGCCCCTCCCTTGTAATGAAGTCACTTAGTTTGGTATGGTATAACTGTCAATGTATAATGATCATCGACACTTCCCCCAACTAGCTGCAATGAAAGAAGAACGATTGGATTACAGCAAACCAAGTGCTTGAGACAGTAGGAATAGGTGAATATAGACTTGTGATATTAATTCTCAGATAACTATGCAGAATATTTAATTGATGTTAGTTTAGAAAATTTCTTACTTCAGTAATGAATGAAGCTTATCACTTTTATTTTCCGCGATAGTTCCCCTTTATCAGTCACAAGGTAGCAGACAAGGAAGTGGAGGTGTCCTTTAAGCCAGATGAATCACAAAACCAGCAGAAGATTCTGCCCCGTGTGCCGTTAGCCTACAGAACTAAAAAGATCCAGAAAAGGGCTGCTAGTCCTTATAAACATCATCTCGTAGGTTATTCTGGAAAAGCTTGCGAAGTTTTGAACAAAGTCCCTTTTTCTGAGAACATAGTTATATTATCATTAGTAACAATACAAGTGCTGACAATCTTCTTCTCTCAGCCTATCAGGCACTGACACCCAGGTTCTGTTTTTAAATGGTTGTCCCGTTAATGCTACAATATGCAGATATATGTTCGACTGAGGGAATGTTGATCCTGTGTGATGTGTCATGTCATGATTCAGTCATTAATATGCCTTGCACTTCGTGTGTGTGTTTGCAATCAGTTTTTAATCCAAAAAACTAATAAAAGCACATGTCAATTAGTTAATTGTGCAACCACCACCGAGTCTATACATAGCACCTCAATAAAAAAAAAATAGATTAAATGGTCAAGATATAACACCTATTACTGCTTGCTGGAGGCATAAATGCTCTTGACCCTTAATTGCAGTTTTGAAAGCTATTTTCGCAGTGTTCGGTCGTCGCCAATCACAGCTTTACTATGCGGGGGGGTTCAGCTTCTTGTTGCCAGATCAATATGATCAGGTGTGTGAATCTTAATTCATGATAAATTCAACAGTTACTGTTAGTCGTTTTTTTCTTTTGTTCCACTATTCGTCTCCCGGGAACTGTAGATGCCACAGTAGAGTCGCTGCTATTAAGACAAGGCAAAAAGACTGATCATTCCATACACTAGAGCGAGAATAAAAGAAAGACCACGACTCTGTTGATGTTAATAAATTTGGCACTTCGAAAGATAAATGGTTGTTGGGATATATGGTCTTAGTATTAGGTCGTGGAAGTGGATCGTGGTGGTATACATCATCATTCTAAAAGGAGGCAATAGATGCATGATGAGTAGTTGGTCAAGTGCTTCCTCGGAAGATATAAAAAGTGAACCTTAAAGAACCTGGTTATGATTGGAGGACATGAATCTTCTGTTCATGCAAGTCACGCATCGTTGAGATTTGCCTTCCTTTTGTTTCATTTTCAGTGTCTTCTTCATTTGCAGAGGTGAAAAAGCCTGACAATCGAACAGTCACCTGGCAATTGTAAGATGTGTTATTTTTTTCATCACTGAACTACTCGAGAACAGACAAAAGCAGAGCATTGATTACGAGAGCCGGCGTGGACCGGCATGTGCTTGGCCGAAGGTGTCTGTGTTGGGAATATGTGCATCACTGATGGTTTTGTTGTGCTTGGAATAATATAACAGCGTCCCGGTTGCCTACCCTACTAGTATGTGAACCTTGACTTCACCAGGGCGACCAAGTAGTGCTGGTATAAACTTTAATCTTTAATCCTCTTCGATCCTGCTATGCCTAGAGTAGACGACCAACAGGTTCAGTACTGGGCGACAGTGGATTAGGTTTCAAGCAGAATAAGTTGCTGAGCCGTTCATGGGCTCCTGCATTAAACACAAGAATGGAGACAAAACACAAATGTGTGAGGACAGGGTGAAGAAATATAGATCATGTTAAAGTGTACTGCTGTATTTTAGAAAAAAGATACACAAAAATGTCACTTGTGTGGTGTATAATATAGTACTATCATTAAACAAAGGTTTAAACAGTATATATTATACTCAGATAACTATACTTAGGGATATATATATATATATATATAGTATTAATAACAGTTCATATATATCTATATATATAGTATATATATCTTATATAGCTATTAGTTCTACAGGGGTATACCTATCTACAGACCAGCTAATCTCCTTTTGGGGGTAGCAAATACCACACACTGGTATCTCATATCTATATAGTGTACTGCTGTAAGTTTCTAGAAAGATACACAAAATGTGCATGTGTACTATATATATGTGGTATATATATGTGTATATATATATATATATATATATTAATATATATATATATTATATATTATATATACTATTCAATATATCTTATATGATATATCTTATATATTACTACCTACTTACATATATATATAAACTGATACCTCATTTATATATATATCTCAAGGCTCAGGCATCATATATACACTACATACATACATATCAACATCCTCTCAGTAAAGATAGCATCTAAATATCCTTCAATTGGGGCCACACGCTGTTATTATTTATAAACCTTTTAGAAACTGGTACGCGTTTCTATATCAGAACACAACGGTATATATACAACTTTAAATTGAGGAGGAGCAAAGTTTGTGCACTGTCAGCCACTGGTCACTCTATACTGCACTTTTTTTCTGCCTGCCCACCCAATCTGACGTTTCCTACCCACTTCCTCCCTGCACTGTGACGAGATCAATCTGCTGGTAAGTTGTTTTTGTTGCACCTAGTAGCCTAGGAAAAACACAAGCAATTTCAATCTTTTGGATTTCTACATTTGGTGTTGACCATTTTATTTAGACAAAAAATAAGAACACCTGCAAAAATTTAGCAAATCCTGTTTAATAGGAGCTGAAAACTCGTATTCACTTTCATAGATATCAGTAAAGACACGATTCTTATACTTTAGAATCGCATTCTGCTTCCACAAAACATGGCGAACACTCTGTTAAAATGTTGCTCGAATTAAATTCTCCGTATAATATAATATTCTAATTTGGTTCAAGTAGCCACATACCGGATACTCGATACTGGCTACACAGAGTGCACACAGATTGCCTGGTCCAACATTCTTAGAAGTAAAACAGATAGTGGTACAGCAATTAATTTTTTTCACCGCAAGACGTGTTTATGCGCCGCAAAATTTTTTGAACTCACTACCCTTTAGTGGTGAAACACACCCCACTTCTAAGTCCAGAGTGTTTGGTTTTACAAAATGTTTGGCGTGCGATTCATGAAAGTTTGAAAATATTTCTCCTTATCTAAATCTGTGTTTTTGCATTCTCAAAATTGTTACAATTAGTATCTATTATTATTTGCACCTGTGTAGCATTCGATTCGGCGCTGTTCTAGGCACCTGAACAGCCACGCAAAAAGTGATAACAAAAGTATTCTCCACATTAAATTTAGGCTTTTAGCAGGAGAGCCAGAACAGCTAACAGGTGCAAATAAGCATTCCTTTGATTAAAATTTTGAGATTGCATTAAAACAGTTTGATAAGGAGAAATATTTTCAAACTTCTCATAACCTGCCAATTTTGTCACAAAATCATAGAGATTATCTAGGGTCGCGTGTGGTCACACAAAGGGTGTGGTCAAAAAATTGCTGCGCAACGTGCGGCAAAAAACATATTTATACTTGTGTCCAGGCTCCTTTTTCATTCTAAAAGTTGGGAGGTAATGCGTCTGCATCTTAGGACCAGTTTCAGTAGATCCGTATGGGCATCATTGACCCAAATTAAATATTATATTTCTGATCGAATTTTAATTCCATTTTAACAGATTTAGCATGTTTTTGGTGGAAGCAGAAATTGGCGTACTTTTTATCTAAAGTAACTAAAAGAATTGGCTGTTACTCTACGTGATATCTATATTGAAAAAGTGATGGTGATTTTTGAAGCCTCCTATTATAAACCACAGTGGTTTTGGTGCTAAATGTTTGGCAGGTTTTGTGTCTTTTTCTATAATAAATGGTCAACACAAATGTAGAAAATGCATAACTAGATTACGAAATTGATTGTGAGGTTTTCCATGTTAGCGTGCAACAAAAACAACTTACCAGCAATGGATGTCAAGTGAGGTGAGGAGTGGGGATAAGTTCTCAGATGTGAGGAGTGGGCTAGGGTCAAAGAACAAGTTGCCAGGGGAGTGGCGGCGTTGACAACACTGCTCTCTCAATTAACTTTATATAACGTCTGTTGTCTGACATAGGGATAAACGCAACGCCGTTTAAAAGGTTATAAATTTAATCAGTGTGGCCAATAAGGAATTAAGACTGGTCTGTAGTCTGCTTATAACTCGTATGTATGGTATGATATATATGATGTGTATATATATATATATGTTATATATATTATATATGTATATATATATATATCTTATATATATATCATATATATATATTATATATATATATTATAGTATATATATACTTATATTTATATATATATAACCATAATCTCCCACAATATATATATCACTATCTCATTATAAACTGACATGCCCATCATTTTGTCGTATCTTTCTAAGAAAATACAGCAGTACACTTATAATTACAGATGTGGCGCTGCAGATAAGGGAATTATGCTGGTCCTCGCTAGATCTACTCATTATATATAAGTTACTTTATAAGCTTACATATATAATAACTCAAAGGTTTATATATATAATATAATATATACATATGATATTTATTATATAGACATTATTGGGAGTGTCTATAATCATAATATATATATACTTATATATACTTATATATATATATATACACCACATGCACATTTTGTGTATCTTTCTTAAAATACAGCAAGTACTACTATTGACTAATGCACTCTAATAGGGGTTTCTTCCCTGTCCAGCTCCGGTCATCATTAATATGTTGTCTCAGTCCTCCATTATATGTTGTTTAATGGCAGGAGGCCATGGCAAGCAACTTTATTCTGCTTTGAACCTTAATCCACTGTTCAGCCCGTACTGGAACCTGTTGGTTCGTTCTACTCTGGCTCAGAGGAGAGGAATAAAGAAAGATTACCTCCACGGCCCTGTGAAAGTCAAGTCATCTAGTAGGAGCACCTGGAGCTGAAGATTCGCAGCACAACAAAAGCCATCAGTGATAGCACATATCAAAAAGACCTCGGCAGCACATGCTCCGGTCCCTGCCGGCTCTCGTAATCAATGCTGCTGCTTTTTGTCTGTTCTCAGTAGTTCAGTGATGGAAAAAAATAACACATCTTACAATGCCGGTGACTTTGATTTAGGCTTTTCACTCTGCAACTGAAGAAGACACTGAAAATGAAACAAAAGGAAGGCAAATCTCAACGCTGAAAAGAAGTATGTCATAGTCCTCCAACATAACGGGTTCTAGGTTCACTTTTTATTTGAGCACTTGCATACTCTCAGCTCTTTGCTCCTTAAAAATGATGTATACAACATGCCACTCCCGCTTCTGCACTTTCACACAACATATTCGTGAAATTTCTACATCTGCCATTTTTTTATTCTTATTAGATCGATCATCTTTTGCCTTTGTCTTAATAGAGAATATGATCTAGTCCTGGAACGATGTGGACAAAGAAAAAAACTACAACTGTGGAATTTATCATGAATGTATCACAACCTTGATCGGCAACAAGAACGGACCCCCCCGCATGTAACTGTGGGACGACCGCCGGAATAGCTTTCAACTGCAATAAGTTCAAGCATTATGCCTCCAGCAAGCAGTAATGGGTGTATATCTGACTTTAATCTATTTTTTTTTTTTGGGTGGGGATTATAGCTCGTGGGTGACCTTCTAATTTGACAATATTGCTTTTTAAGTTTTTGGATTAAAATGTGCACAACACACACACGGTGCAGCTTTAATGCTGTCCTTGCATGACACTCCACTGGATCACTTCCCTCAGTCTGACCTATTCTGCTTTGTGCATTAACGGACAACCTTTAAAAACAGAACCTGTTTGTCAGTGCCTGATGGCTGGAGAAGAAGATTGTCAGCACTTGTATTGTACTATGATATTACTTGTTCTCAGAAAAAGGGACTTTGTCAAAACTTCGCAAGCTTTCCCAATAACTAGAGATGAAACTGTTTATAAGACTAGCAGCCCTTTTCTGGATCTTTTTTAGTTCTGTGGCTAACGGCACACGGGGCAGAATCTCTGCTTGGTGTGATTCATCTGGTAATAACACTCCACTCCTTTGTTCTGCTACCTTTTGACTATAAAGGGGAACTATCGCGAAAATTAATATAAGCTTCATCATACTGAAGTAAGAAACTTTCTAAATACAATCAATTAAATATTCTGCATTGTTTCTGAAATAATCAAGTTTATATTCACTATCCTCTCTCAGCATCTGTTTCTCTTCAGTCTGTCTTCATGCAGCAGTTGGGTGTCAGATATTCATTGACACTTAGATACACTATATCTTACAGGGGGGGGGCTCCCCTTTCCTAGCAGATGTATTAGAGCTCACTCAAATAACTGATTCCAGCAAACAAATTCTGCATATAGAGAGACGGGATTTATGGTGATTTTAAAGGGGCGATTCACCTTCAAACAAATAGTTGTTTTCAGATAGATCACCAGAAATAACTACTTTTTCCAATGACTTTCTTTTTCTATGTCTGACAATTTTTCTAATATTGAAGTTTAAAGTGTCATTTTCACCTTCTGAAGCAGCTCTGGGAGGGGGGGTCGCTGACCCTGTAAACTGTTCTAAATTGATACATTTAGTTGATACAGTTCTTATCTTTGTCCTGCTGAGGCAGAATCTCTGGGTTTCATTACAGGCCAGCTGTTAGAATTGATACAATAGTTGCTAATACTCCAGAGATGCTGCTGAGAAATGGATCAACTAAATGTTGCAAAAAAACAGTTCAGAATCTGCACCTGAATACTGAGCTGCCAGACTCAAACACCAGAGACACGAACATTCAACTTAAACTTAGATTTTGGAAAAACAGTAAAAATAAATAATGGAAAGTAATTGAAAAAAGTCTTTATTTCTGGGGACAATCTGAAAACACTGAATTGAAAAAAGGTGTTTGGAAGGTGGAAGAATGAGCTCTAATACATCTTCTAAGCAAAAGGGAACCCCCCCTATATGATATATTGGATTAGAGACCTGCACGGGTCCATTTTTTTGGAGCCCGATATCTGCAACTGCACACCCGGACCCGCAACCCACATTCTTACCCACTTGGACCCGCTACCCGACCCTCAAGTTTCTTATCCGCGACCCACTGACCATCAAGAATCAGGAAGTGCTGTCATTGTAAACCCGGAAGTGACATTATCGGAAGTAGGTGTGGTCAGAAAAAAAGAAGTAAAAGCCCTATTGAGAAGACCAGCGACCCGCAAACCCGTAGAACCGGCGACCCGCGTTTATACCTGGAACTTCTACCCTCAACTTGCAGGGTACAGCAGGTTTTTGGCGGTACCCGACCCTCTGCTGGACTCTATATTGTATCATTCATCTGACACCCAACTCCTGAATGAAGAGAAACAGACGCTGAGAGAGGAATAGTTATGATAATCTTGATTATTTCAGAAACAGTACAGAATTTATAATTAAAGCTAATATTACATTTTCATTTTCACGAGCCTTCCTCTTTAATGGAAATCTCATGACACTGCTAGTACAGGCAGTTATCTGCTGAAATGTTCTAATATGAATTTGGGGTGCATGAAAGTCACAAGGAAGGGCACAGGCTTACTGGTGTGTCTCTTTTGGCAGAAGTACTGAAGAATTGGTGGAAAAATGATCCATGTGTCATTAGTGTTTTGCTTTTATGTTCATAAAACAACGGGTGGGAGGAGGGTTTTTTTTTTTCCCCCACCTTACAAACAGGGGGTAAATTAAATGAATTTGTCACTGAGCTTCCCGCTTTAAGCGTCATGAATTCCAGGTTTCTGCAGCTGAAAATGAATCTGCTACGGAAAAGTGATATGCGGGCCGACCTGAAACCGCAGGTTGGTCAGGTTCGGGCTGAATCCTGCATAAAATCTTGGGCAGGTCGAGCTCTTCTCCTGCTCTCTCCACCTGCAACCTAGAACTGCCGGCTTCTGGCGCCGGAATTTATAGACTTCCGGCTGCCCCTTTGTGATGTCACTGCGGGGTGGGTCTATAAAAAGAGGCAGGACCGGGTCAGATGCGGTTCAGGAGGGGGCGGGTGCAGGTTGAGAAATTCTCGACCCGCACATCACTACTACTGAAGCCTTGGAAAAAAATGTGAGATTGGAAACCGGTTTAAGACAACACTCTGTCAAAGGGTTAAGCATATGGATGCAAGTAGGAAAACTGCCTTTTTGGAGGTGCTTCATGCATCAGGTCACATAACCCTCTGACGACCAGTAATGCGGCACTGCTATTGGCGAATTATCTGGAACAGAACTAAAATGTTACTTATAAGTTTTGTAAAACACAAGCAACTCGTATCATAAACTTGATGTAGAAAGCTGCTGCTGTTATAGGAGGGTAAGGTCAACATCTCATGTACACTTGCTCCTGTAACAGTATAGGGCTTCTCTGTGCAATATACAACTTCCCTCCATTAACCAGAATAAGCCATTTCACCTTTAATTGTGCTGCTTCTCTCCTGTATACACCAAAAAATGAAGAACGGGGTCGCACACTGTATACGAAAAAGATTTATTAACAAGAAAAAACAAAAGGTTACAAAATGAAAACATTTGCCTTATGCGTTTCAACTGTTAAGGCAAAAAGATAGAAAAGGGGAAAAGGCAGCTTTTTCACTTATTTTTCTATCTTTGTGCCCCTGATGAACGCTCGAAACGCGTAGGGAAATGTTTTATTTTGCAGCCTTTTGTTTTTCTGTAAACCTTTTCATATAGAGTGTGCAATCCGCTTCTTCATTTTTTTTTGTCTGTACTTATATTGGAGATTGGTTGATCAGCACCTCGGGTCAAATTTCGCGGTGTGCGCCTTCTAACCCCCTTTATATTCTCTCCTGTATACAAGCAGAATACTATGTCCACTCACAATGTATTAACCTTTACCAGCACTTAATCGGTTATGACTTATGCTACTCCTGTCGACCAATGGCATACGAGTGTTCGCAGAACGGAAGTGCCCGGCACCAGTTAGATAGAAAATTGGCATGACTTGATCATTTCAGAAGGGTATACAGGTATGGGACCTGTTATCCAGGAATGCTCGGGACCTGGGGTTTCCGGATAACAGGTCTTTCTTTAATTTTGGAACTTCATACCTTAAATCTACTAGAAAATCATGTAAACATTAAATAAACCCAATAGGCTGGTTTTGCTTCCAACAAGGATTAATTATATCTTAGTTGGGATCAAGTACAAGATAATGTTTTATTATTACAGAGAAAAGGAAATCATTTTTAAAAATCTGGATAATTTTGACTGTAATGAGTCTATGCCGAGACGGCCTTTCCGTAATTAGGAGCTTTCTGCATAATGGGGTTTCCGGATAACGGATCCCATACCTGTACAGTTTCTTGTTAATCTGTTTCTGGGTAATATTAGGGAAAATGATGTATGCTAAGATTATCATGTAATTCTCAGCTAAAGGGAAGTTGTACACAAAGGGATGTAATTATTTTGCAGCTATCTTTGGTGGGAGGGACATTTTAAAAAAAAAAAAAAAAAAAATATAGAGAATATTTTTCTACACTTATGTACAATCATTCTTTCTATTAGACTCTTTAGCTTGGCATGTCTGTACGTTATAATCATATTCCAGGAGTTTGTGGTCATTTGGAAAGTGGATAACCTGATGCTTTTACAGAGATGAAACGTTCCAGTGCTACAAGAATAAAGATGATAGCCCAACTCTCCTACCTATGAACAATCTCCAATGAATCCCAACGTGTACTCTGTGTGATCTGATAAACCGAAACGGTGATCGCGGCTTGTACATTTCACGTCAACTGTTTTGTAATCCTCTAAGGAAAACGCAGTCCTTTATATAATAACTTCTAAATACGTACACGACATAGTGTTGCCTGGTGCCTTTCTACATCCTCTGTGTGTGTTTGTTCTCCAGAACAGAATACTTTGTGGGTATCGGCTACAACTATATCTGGTCTTTCTACAGTAGGTCCGCCATCTCCCCAGCTCATGTGAAGCAAAATTGCTGTGGAAGAAATTCCCACTAGTGATGAGGGAAATTTTTCGTCTATAGACTCCAGTGGGTGAAATTGTGAATTGTCGCGCATCAAAAAAAAGTGCTGGTTTCCTCCAGTCCGGACTCCTCTCTGTCTGTGTTAGGCAGTGCTCTATCGAAGATGTTATCATCCCCCGCGGACCACTAAATTGTGTGTGTGCCTTTATGTGACAACACACTCTTTGTGCCCAATCTTCAGTTGCACAACAAACACAGTTCAGCCTTCCCTAGGGCGCAAGTGGCTTGTTTGATTAACACTAAGGTCAGATTTATCAACGTCACATTTTTTTATGGTCAAAACCTGTCAGATTTAACTGGAGAGTTATGCAAATTCCGATTCATTTTTGTTTAAATTTTAATTTGATTTTCGAATATTTATCATACTCTGGCCCTTTAAGACTATTTGCCACCTAAAAGCCCTGCTGAATTGCTGTTTAAGTCAATAGGAGAGGTCCAGGGATTAATTTGGAGATGTCTTGCAGCCTTCCTTTCATAGAAAATCTCAAATTGAGTCTGATCTAATTCAATTTGTTAAATTTGTCAAGTTTTATTAATTAGATGTCATTAATACATTTCGACTAGTCCAATCTTTGGAAGTTTAAAAAAACTCACCTGAATTCAACATTTGACCTTTGATAAATGTATCTCTAAGGGTAGGACTTCCACGAGCAATTTTGTCTCGATCCCGGCGGGCGCTGCAACAAAAACGCAGGCAGCTTGTCCAGTGCCGACAAAAATAAGGTACAGTAATAGAATTGTCGCAGCGTTGAATCCGACGCGACATAAGTGAGGGATCAACGCTGTGACCACCTATGCGACAATTCTATTACCTTATTCTTTGTCCGCATAGCGATTTGGTCGTAGAGTGGTCTGATCGCTAACACAGACCAAGCAAAAGATCCTCGTCGGAGTCCACCCTTAATGACGCACTCTGTACCCCTCCTAGATTTCTAGCACAACTCCCCATAGATCTACTGTATAAATGACCCTTATGTGTCCTGCCCTTTGTATAAAGCTACATACTGCCTTTCTGAAGAGAGAAGCAAATCTATTCATGGGACAGTCTTACTGCTGAATGACAACCTCACTGTGTGTGGACATTGATGATTTTAATCCAAAAAACTTGTGAAATGTCTTAATTATGTATAAATAAACTGGGGGAGTGGATCCAAGAACCATTTTGCCCACTTTAATTCTTTTAGCAACCCAACTGATAACCTTGCACCATCTAGTGGATGAATCACATGGTTACTATAAAAGCTCACAACTGCTTTTAATATCGTGAATATTGCACAAAGGTAACATTAACCATTGCTGTGTGAGTTATCAAACACTCTGCAAGGCAAATTCATGAATTGTGAATAGTACAAAGAAAATATCATGGCCAAGTCTGGCAGAAGGATGGCTGCCTACACAAATGCAAAGATTTAACATTTTAGGATTTACAGGCCAAGCTTCAATGACTCTTTTCACTTCTCTCACTCTCGGATAACACCACTTCCAGCCTACAATGAGGCCACTTCTGCTTTATTGCCAGTGGGTAACAGTTCCAGTTGCAGATAATCCAGTTATGGATGGATTGGGTCACCGGACAGATTGAATGGTCCTTGTCATGTGTGGTGTACAGGTCTCAGTCATTAGATCCATACAGGTCTTTTGGTGCCTGTGATGTTGATTTAATGTTCAAAATAAAAAGTATTTGGCTGGAAAATTAAAGAGTTAATAAACATGTTTGATGCATCTTGTCTTACAGATATATATCTATAATATTTAGTCATCTTCCTCTGTTTCCTTAGCCTAACATTTCTCAGCTCAAGTTATTAGGTGGGTATATCACATCTTTAATTCATGATTGGTAGACCAAGATCATCAATATGTGTACTAGGAGTTTGTTTTGATAGGCCATACACCAACAGATCTGCAAGGTCTTTAAATGAGGAGACTTGGCCAATTTGACCCACCACAAATTGGACTGATCTGATCATTTGGCTCCTGACCAACAACTGGATCATGCAGGGGCCTATGGTGATTTACTGGGAGAGAACAGTATCTTTCAGCTTTACATGGTGTGCCTGGAAACAGGGCTGGACCTAGATGTAGCCAGTAGAAGAAGCTACCTAGAATGCAACCATATTAGTATACCCTTTGCATATGCAAAGGGTAGGGAAATTGCGCATTACTTTTTGTCACAAACATAACAAAAAGTTCCCCTTCCATCCCCTAATTGCATATGCTATTAGGATTCCGATTCAGTTCAGTATACAGCTGAATCTTCCGCGAAGGATTCAGGGTTCAGCCAAATACAAAATAGTGGATTCAGTGCATCCCTAATTAATATCATTACCATTGGATCATAGGATCAAAACACAGGACCATGTGCCATGTGAGAAATTACAATTCTACCACTCCCTGACAGCTGAACTACTAGGTTATTTGGTTAACTCAGTACCGTCACTTACGCTGCATCATAGAAGGTGTCCAGACAGCAGTTTTCCCCAAAGTCCAGCTCCCCAAAGTTGACGATCTGAGATGCGCCCCTTCTCCCTCACAGGCTCGACGCAGGCAATGCAGCGCCCAGACTCGGGCTGCCCCCCATGGCTGACTTTGGGCTGTCATTCAGTACATAGACCACACGCAGCGACCTCTGGCTTGCTCAACCACTGGGTGCCTTCACATATCAACCCCGCAGGGGCTCTGAAAATAGGGCAAGTGGGGACTGGGAGCTGCAGCCGCTCCTACCTGCTCCTTTCACTGGGTGCTTGCACGGTCACATAGGGGGTTGTGGCCTCCATGCTGATTGGTGTCGTTATGAGATGGGTCCTTTTACATACAAACAATATTCCCTCTATGCAAAATGGTGATGGGAAGTTGATATGAGGAGAGTGAGTGGCATTACGTGCCTATGCCTTTAGAGAGGCAACATCACCGCACACTGTGGCACACAGTTGCATGAAGCAGCCAGTTTACTGCTGTGTAAGAACAAGGTTTAATGGATTTGCTGGAGCTGTGAGGGAAAATGAGAAGTAACTCTTGTGCTAGAGAGGCTGAGATCTAGTCGGGAAGAAGCAGCAGCAGCTGGGACACAAGAAGTAGAGTCAGTTGTTACACTTCAGTGTCCCCATAGTCCCATAGTTCTGGGTCCCAGCATAGCAGCAACAACAGACTGTTTGTGGGATGTGTCAGTGAGGTAAATATAAAGCTTGGCGCTACTGCATAAATAATTTTAGGACTATTCTCAGCCAAGTCTATCTGAGTTATGGGATCTGACCCTAAGCACATGGAATTGAGCTTTGCCTCCTATGTTCCTCACTACAAGTGTCATCAAACGCTCCGTCCTGCCACATTTTGGGCAGATTATATAAAATGTGAGGTTACAACGCACAGAAAAACATCCATGTTTTATTCATTCCTAATGGGGATTTTTAGAATCTTATTTTATTAATGGGTTCACCCTTTCATACATAATATGCTTTTAAAAATCCCATAGGAATGAATAGAAAGTGAGTGGCGTTTTTTATTGAGTTCTAAATTCCACCTTAGAAGGGGTGAACATAAAGGGGCAGATTTATCTAATTTAATCTAATATCGCATCTCGCAACCTCCGTGGCTGGCGCCCTCATCACTCCACCCTCTGTCGTTGCACTGTGCATCTCCCACTAGTTTCGTCACATCCACTTTATATATATCGATGCATCTACTTTGATAACGAGAAAAATTGCCAGCGCAGGGTTTGCGCACTGTTTGGTCTCACTACTCAGTCACTCATTGCTGGGGACTTGATTTTAATGCACCACTTACTACAATGTATAATGAGGGGCTTGTCGTGGCACGCTCCGCACGCTCTCTCATATTTTGGCATTGTGGTAGCTTACATCTGCATTTTTTGTAATAGGCAAACCATGCGCTGACAACTTTTCTCTTTATCTTTGTGTATAAATATTGGATTTTATTGTAAGCAGCATGTCTCACTCCAGATTGTGGGTTGGAACTGAGCGCTGGCACATTGCAGCTGGGTCAGCCGCCACCACAGAGTGGGTTAGACTGAGTTCTGGCGATTACTTCGTGTTTTCATCGACCTTTGTTATAAGTATAGGACGAGCACTGAGGCAATAAGGGTGCAAGGCTGAAGTAATGGGGGGTCAAGACTGAGGAAGGAGATTGTTAAAGGAAAAGCTGAGACGTGGAAGGCTGAGTAACGTGATGGCAGATGTCCTAAGAATGATTTCCGTATACCCAGGGGAAGGGTTTCCACTTTACCTCCTACCAACGGGAAAAAGCGCACTCATTTAACTATTTACAAAAGGGAACAGAGCATGAATACGGGCGCCTACAGAATTAGTATGCAGAGTGTGGCTCAGTTCTGGCACTAGCTGTACATCTTAAATGTACATGCAGGGGCTTCTGGGAAGTGGAAGTGCCCATCATGTTATTATGTGACATTTAGGCTCAGTAAGTGTTGTCCATGAATTTCATCATTTCACGGATTGCCGTGCTCAACAAAACACGCCCGTTTTACATCAGCAGAGCAGACATAGAACACTGTTTTTATGACTGGTCCTGAAGGATGACTTTACTTTTATGAAACGTAGTAATTGAGGAGGCCGGCAATAGATAAATGCTTGAAGTGAGATCCACCAAGAAAGAAGGAGTCTTCAGGTCAAAAAGTCAAGTTTAGCAAATCATTCCTTAGGACTCTCCTTTCAGCTTTTCTGCCACTGGGGGTTCATATGTAAATATTTGTTCTAGAAGATCATCAATAATTGCAGAAGAATTAAGGGTCACACAGCTGATCTCAAAAGTGGGATACCAAGGCGCTCTGGGGACAGCTGGGCAGAACAGCTAATGACTTTGCATCTGGTTGAACAGGTCTTATGTAGCAACTTTCATAATTCTGGGAAATGGACGGAAAAATATATGTAAAGAGTTTTCCAAGGTGTAGGCAGAAGAGGAATTGTGCCTAGATGCAAAGGTTTGAGGGGGTGCCCGTCACATACGCGTCAACCTTTTCCACTTACCACTAGTCAGGCCCTCTTCCGCACACATGTGTGTTGCTCTGGTGCCCTTCTACAAATCAGCGTGCAAAAGAGTGTGTAGCACACGTTTGACTCAGGTTGAAGGAGCAGGCGCACAGGGAAGGGTTTGAGGTGGCTGGCACCCTAGGAAACCGGGCCGGCTTTGGCCGGCTCTGCCAAATTAGGGAGAATGCATCTACCACCTCCACGCTCCTGGAGAAAACGCTCAGCAATTTAATTTTGAACTCTGTTACCATCTGAAGTTGAATTTCCACACTAATTATATATGCAATCATCTGTAGTGCCCCAGATTTACAGTCATATGAAAAGTTTGGGACGGCCCTCTCCGCCTGCATACATATTTACTCCACTTTTAGCAAAAAAAGAGAAGTGGTATGTCCTTTCCTTTCGCGCAGTACTGGGGTTGTTTTTCTGAACAAGATTTTTAGTGAGCAGATCACTTTCAGTTGTATGAGATTAAACAAATATGAAAAACTGGCTGGGCAAAAATTTGGGTATACTTGTTATTTTGCGCTAATTTGAATGCATGTACCTGCTCAATCTGACTAGCTGGCAAACACAACTTGGTTGGATTAGCTCGTTAAGCCTTGAACTTTCATAGGCAGGTGTGTCATGGAAAAGGTATTAAGGTGGCCATTTTGCAAGTTGTGCTTCTATTTGACTCTCGCTCTAAGAAGTGACAGCATGGGATCCCTCCAAGTACTCTCAAAAGATTCTGAAACAAAGATTGTTCAGTATCATTTGTTTTAGGGGAAGGCTACAAAAACCTAGAGGTTAACTGTCAGTTTCAACTGTAAGGAATGTAATCAGAAAATGAAAGGCCACGGCACAGTTGCTGTAAAACCAGGTCTGGCGGCCAAGTAAAAATACAGGAGTGGCATATCAGAGGATTGTGAGAATGGTTACAGACAACTCCAAAGATCACCTCCAAAAACGCTGCAAGAACATCTTTGCTGCAGTATGGTGTATCTGTACATCATTATAGCAATTCAGCGCAATTTGCCACTAATACATTGTATTGGCAGGGTGATGAGAAAGAAGCCCTTTCTGCTTCTTCACGTCAGCGGAGTCACTGCGTTGTATGCAAAACTCATTTAGAAATGTCATTTTAGATCTTTT
>NC_054375.1:8719027-8764263 GCF_017654675.1 Xenopus laevis
CTCTCGTACAGACTAATGAGCAAACTAGGGGAACTGTTTCCTGCGAATTTGCTTAGTATAGGGAATACCTATGCGCATAGTTTTATGGGATCTGCTCTGTACAGACTATGAGACAAACTTTAGGGACTGTTCCTGCTGAATTGTGCTTAGTACAGGGAATACCTATGCTGCCATACGTTTTTTATGGACTCTCTGTACAGACTTTGAGCAAACTAGGGACTGTTCCTGGCTGAATTGTGCTTAGTACAGGAATATTATGCTGCACGAGTATTATGATCAATCTCTGTAGGACTATGAGCGGATCTCCATGTTTGCCTTGCCTGAATTGTGCTGTTATTAGTTGGGAATACCTATGCTGCATCCCGTTTATGGATCTCTCTGTACAACTATGGAGCATTTAGGGACTGTTTCCTGCTGAATTGTGCTTATAGCAGGGGACATCCATATGCTGCCATAGTTTTATGGGATCTCTGTACAGAGTATTAGCAACTTAAGGGACTGTTCCTGTTGAATTGTGCTTAGTAGCAGAGGATACCTAATGCTGCTAGTTTTATGGATCTCTTGTCACGAGGACTAAGAGCAAAACTTAGGGGCTGGTCACCTGCTTGACTGTGTGTGCTTAGTACTGCGGGAATATGTGATGGCTGGCCATAGCGTTTTATGATCTCTCTCTGGTACAGGAACTATGAGCAAACGTAGGGACTGTTTCCTGCTGAATTTGTGCTTAGTACAGGGAATACCTAACTGCATAAGTTTTATGGGATCTCTCTGTAACAGACTATGGAGCAACTTAGGGACTGTTCCTGCCTGAATTTGTGCTTAGTAAGGGGAAATACTATGCTGCCATCGTTTTATGGATTCTCTGTACAATGACTATGAGCAAACTTAGGGGACTGTTCTGCCTGAATTGTGCTTAGTACAGAGGAATACCCTATATGCTTGACCAATGAGCGGCAGCCACGGACCGATGCTTATGTATCTAGAGGACTATGAGCAACGTAGGGGGGACTGTTGCCTGACCACTGTGCTAGTAGAAATGAGTAGATGTTGCCATAAGTTTTAATGGATCTCTCTGTACAGCTATGAGCAAACGTAGGGGACTGTTCACTGCTTAATTGTGCTTAGTTACTGGGAATTATTTGATGCTGCCATAGTTTTATGGGATCTCTTTTGTACAGACATATGAGCAAACGTAGGGGACTTGTTTCTACTTTATTGGTGCCAAGTACTGGGAATATTGATGCTGCCCAATATTTTATGGGATCTCTCTGTCAGACTATGAGCAAAACGTAGGGGACTGTTCCTGCTAAATTGTGGCTTAAGTAACTGGGAATATTGATGCTGCCATAAGTTTATGGGATCTCTCTGTACAGACTAATTGAGCAAAAGTTGGGGACCTGTTCCGTGCATGAATTGTGCTTTAGTACAGGGAATACATATGCTGGCCAATAGTTTTAATGGGATCTCGTCTGGTCAGACTAGTGGGAAACTTAGGGAACTGTTCCTGCTGAATTGTGCTAACGTATAGGGGGAAATAACTAATGCTGCCATCGTTTTATGGGATCTCTCTGTACAGACTATGAGCAACGTAGGGGACTGTTTTCACTGCTGAATTGTGCTTAGTCAGGGGAATACTATTGGCTGCCCATAGTTTTTATGATCTCTTTGTACATGCTAATGAGCAAACGTAGGGGACTGTTCCTGCTTAATTGTGCTTTGTACTGGAAATATTGATGCTGCCATAGTTTTATGGGACCTCTCTGTACAGACTATGAGCAAACGTAGGGGACTGTTCCTACTTAATTGTGCTTAGTAAAGGGAATATTGATGCTGCCATAGTTTTATGGGATCTCTCTGTACAGACTATTCGGAAACTTAGGGGACTGTTCCTGCTGAATTGTGCTTAGTACAGGGAATACCTATGCTGCCATCGTTTTATGGGATCTCTCTGTACAGACTATGAGCAAACTTAGGGACTGTTCCTGTTGAATTATGCATAGTACAGGGAATACCTATGCTGCCATAGTTTTATGGGATCTCTTTGTACAGACTATGAGCAAACGTAGGGGACTGTTCCTGCTTAATTGTGCTTAGTACAGGGAATGCCTATGCTGCCATAGTTATATGGGATCTCTCTGTACAGACTATGAGCAAACTTAGGGGACTGTTCCTGCTGAATTGTGCTTAGTACAGGGAATACCTATGCTGCCATAGTTTTATGGGATCTTCTCTGTACAGACTATGAGCAAACTTTAGGGGACTGTTCCTGCTGAATTGTGCTTAGTACAGGGTAATACCTATGCTGCCATAGTTTATGGGATCTCTCTGTACAGACTATGAGGCACTTAGGGGACTGTTTCCTGCTGAATTGTGCTTAGTACAGGGAATACCTGATGCTGCCATAGTTTTATGGGATCTCTCTGTACAGACTATGAGCAACTTAGGGGACTGTTCCTGCTGAATTGTGCTTAGTACAGGGGAATACCTATGCTGCCATAGTTTTATGGGATCTCTCTGTACAGACTATGAGCAAACTTAGGGACTGTTCCTGCTTGAATTGTGCTTAGTACAGGGAATACCTATGCTGCCATAGTTTTATGGGATCTCTTTGTACAGACTATGAGCAAACGTAGGGGACTGTTCCTGCTTAATTGTGCTTAGTACTGGGAATATTGATGCTGCCATAGTTTTATGGGATCTCTCTGTACAGACTATGAGCAAACTTAGGGGACTGTTCCTGCTGAATTGTGCTTAGTATAGGGAATACCTATGCTGCCATCGTTTTATGGGATCTCTCTGTACAGACTATGAGCAAACTTAGGGACTGTTCCTGCTGAATTGTGCTTAGTACAGGGAATACCTATGCTGCCATAGTTTTATGGGATCTCTCTGTACAGACTATGAGCAAACGTAGGGGACTGTTCCTGCTTAATTGTGCTTAGTACAGGGAATACCTATGCTGCCATAGTTTTATGGGATCTCTCTGTACAGACTATGAGCAAACTTAGGGACTGTTCCTGCTGAATTGTGCTTAGTACAGGGAATACCTATGCTGCCATAGTTTTATGGGATCTCTGTACAGAGTATGAGCAAACTTAGGGGACTGTTCCTGCTGAATTGTGCTTAGTACAGGGAATACCTATGCTGCCATAGTTTTATGGGATCTCTGTACAGACTATGAGCAAACGTAGGGGACTGTTCCTGCTTAATTGTGCTTAGTACTGGGAATATTGATGCTGCCATAGTTTTATGGGATCTCTCTGTACAGACTATGAGCAAACGTAGGGGACTGTTCCTGCTGAATTGTGCTTAGTACTGGGAATATTGATGCTGCCATAGTTTTATGGGATCTCTCTGTACAGACTATGAGCAAACTTAGGGGACTGTTCCTGCTGAATTGTGCTTAGTACAGGGAATACCTATGCTGCCATAGTTTTATGGGATCTCTCTGTACAGACTATGAGCAAACTTAGGGACTGTTCCTGCTGAATTGTGCTTAGTACAGGGAATACCTATGCTGCCATAGTTTTATGGGATCTCTCTGTACAGACTATGAGCAAACTTAGGGGACTGTTCCTGCTGAATTGTGCTTAGTACAGGGAATACCTATGCTGCCATAGTTTTATGGGATCTCTTGTACAGACTATGAGCAAACTTAGGGGACTGTTCCTGCTGAATTGTGCTTAGTACAGGGAATACCTATGCTGCCATAGTTTTATGGGATCTCTCTGTACAGACTATGAGCAAACGTAGGGGACTGTTCCTGCTTAATTGTGCTTAGTACTGGGAATATTGATGCTGCCATAGTTTTATGGGATCTCTCTGTACAGACTATGAGCAAACTTAGGGGACTGTTCCTGCTGAATTGTGCTTAGTACAGGGAATACCTATGCTGCCATAGTTTTATGGGATCTCTCTGTACAGACTATGAGCAAACTTAGGGACTGTTCCTGCTGAATTGTGCTTAGTACAGGGAATACCTATGCTGCCATAGTTTTATGGGATCTCTCTGTACAGACTATGAGCAAACTTAGGGGACTGTTCCTGCTGAATTGTGCTTAGTACAGGGAATACCTATGCTGCCATAGTTTTATGGGATCTCTCTGTACAGACTATGAGCAAACTTAGGGACTGTTCCTGCTGAATTGTGCTTAGTACAGGGAATACCTATGCTGCCATAGTTTTATGGGATCTCTCTGTACAGACTATGAGCAAACTTAGGGACTGTTCCTGCTGAATTGTGCTTAGTACAGGGAATACCTATGCTGCCATAGTTTTATGGGATCTCTCTGTACAGACTATGAGCAAACTTAGGGGACTGTTCCTGCTGAATTGTGCTTAGTACAGGGAATACCTATGCTGCCATAGTTTTATGGGATCTCTCTGTACAGACTATGAGCAAACTTAGGGGACTGTTCCTGCTGAATTGTGCTTAGTACAGGGAATACCTATGCTGCCATAGTTTTATGGGATCTCTCTGTACAGACTATGAGCAAACTTAGGGACTGTTCCTGCTGAATTGTGCTTAGTACAGGGAATACCTATGCTGCCATAGTTTTATGGGATCTCTCTGTACAGACTATGAGCAAACTTAGGGGACTGTTCCTGCTGAATTGTGCTTAGTACAGGGAATACCTATGCTGCCATAGTTTTATGGGATCTCTCTGTACAGACTATGAGCAAACTTAGGGGACTGTTCCTGCTGAATTGTGCTTAGTACAGGGAATACCTATGCTGCCATAGTTTTATGGGATCTCTCTGTACAGACTATGAGCAAACTTAGGGGACTGTTCCTGCTGAATTGTGCTTAGTACAGGGAATACCTATGCTGCCATAGTTTTATGGGATCTCTCTGTACAGACTATGAGCAAACTTAGGGGACTGTTCCTGCTGAATTGTGCTTAGTACAGGGAATACCTATGCTGCCATAGTTTTATGGGATCTCTCTGTACAGACTATGAGCAAACTTAGGGGACTGTTCCTGCTGAATTGTGCTTAGTACAGGGAATACCTATGCTGCCATAGTTTTATGGGATCTCTCTGTACAGACTATGAGCAAACTTAGGGGACTGTTCCTGCTGAATTGTGCTTAGTACAGGGAATACCTATGCTGCCATAGTTTTATGGGATCTCTCTGTACAGACTATGAGCAAACTTAGGGGACTGTTCCTGCTGAATTGTGCTTAGTACAGGGAATACCTATGCTGCCATAGTTTTATGGGATCTCTCTGTACAGACTATGAGCAAACTTAGGGGACTGTTCCTGCTGAATTGTGCTTAGTACAGGGAATACCTATGCTGCCATAGTTTTATGGGATCTCTCTGTACAGACTATGAGCAAACTTAGGGGACTGTTCCTGCTGAATTGTGCTTAGTACAGGGAATACCTATGCTGCCATAGTTTTATGGGATCTCTCTGTACAGACTATGAGCAAACTTAGGGGACTGTTCCTGCTGAATTGTGCTTAGTACAGGGAATACCTATGCTGCCATAGTTTTATGGGATCTCTCTGTACAGACTATGAGCAAACTTAGGGGACTGTTCCTGCTGAATTGTGCTTAGTACAGGGAATACCTATGCTGCCATAGTTTTATGGGATCTCTCTGTACAGACTATGAGCAAACTTAGGGGACTGTTCCTGCTGAATTGTGCTTAGTACAGGGAATACCTATGCTGCCATAGTTTTATGGGATCTCTCTGTACAGACTATGAGCAAACTTAGGGGACTGTTCCTGCTGAATTGTGCTTAGTACAGGGAATACCTATGCTGCCATAGTTTTATGGGATCTCTCTGTACAGACTATGAGCAAACTTAGGGGACTGTTCCTGCTGAATTGTGCTTAGTACAGGGAATACCTATGCTGCCATAGTTTTATGGGATCTCTCTGTACAGACTATGAGCAAACTTAGGGGACTGTTCCTGCTGAATTGTGCTTAGTACAGGGAATACCTATGCTGCCATAGTTTTATGGGATCTCTCTGTACAGACTATGAGCAAACTTAGGGGACTGTTCCTGCTGAATTGTGCTTAGTACAGGGAATACCTATGCTGCCATAGTTTTATGGGATCTCTCTGTACAGACTATGAGCAAACTTAGGGGACTGTTCCTGCTGAATTGTGCTTAGTACAGGGAATACCTATGCTGCCATAGTTTTATGGGATCTCTCTGTACAGACTATGAGCAAACTTAGGGGACTGTTCCTGCTGAATTGTGCTTAGTACAGGGAATACCTATGCTGCCATAGTTTTATGGGATCTCTCTGTACAGACTATGAGCAAACTTAGGGACTGTTCCTGCTGAATTGTGCTTAGTACAGGGAATACCTATGCTGCCATAGTTTTATGGGATCTCTCTGTACAGACTATGAGCAAACTTAGGGGACTGTTCCTGCTGAATTGTGCTTAGTACAGGGAATACCTATGCTGCCATAGTTTTATGGGATCTCTCTGTACAGACTATGAGCAAACTTAGGGGACTGTTCCTGCTGAATTGTGCTTAGTACAGGGAATACCTATGCTGCCATAGTTTTATGGGATCTCTCTGTACAGACTATGAGCAAACTTAGGGGACTGTTCCTGCTGAATTGTGCTTAGTACAGGGAATACCTATGCTGCCATAGTTTTATGGGATCTCTCTGTACAGACTATGAGCAAACTTAGGGGACTGTTCCTGCTGAATTGTGCTTAGTACAGGGAATACCTATGCTGCCATAGTTTTATGGGATCTCTCTGTACAGACTATGAGCAAACTTAGGGACTGTTCCTGCTGAATTGTGCTTAGTACAGGGAATACCTATGCTGCCATAGTTTTATGGGATCTCTCTGTACAGACTATGAGCAAACGTAGGGGACTGTTCCTGCTGAATTGTGCTTAGTACTGGGAATACTGATGCTGCCATAGTTTTATGGGATCTCTCTGTACAGACTATGAGCAAACTTAGGGGACTGTTCCTGCTGAATTGTGCTTAGTACAGGGAATACCTATGCTGCCATAGTTTTATGGGATCTCTCTGTACAGACTATGAGCAAACTTAGGGACTGTTCCTGCTGAATTGTGCTTAGTACAGGGAATACCTATGCTGCCATAGTTTTATGGGATCTCTCTGTACAGACTATGAGCAAACTTAGGGGACTGTTCCTGCTGAATTGTGCTTAGTACAGGGAATACCTATGCTGCCATAGTTTTATGGGATCTCTCTGTACAGACTATGAGCAAACTTAGGGACTGTTCCTGCTGAATTGTGCTTAGTACAGGGAATACCTATGCTGCCATAGTTTTATGGGATCTCTCTGTACAGACTATGAGCAAACTTAGGGGACTGTTCCTGCTGAATTGTGCTTAGTACAGGGAATACCTATGCTGCCATAGTTTTATGGGATCTCTCTGTACAGACTATGAGCAAACTTAGGGGACTGTTCCTGCTGAATTGTGCTTAGTACAGGGAATACCTATGCTGCCATAGTTTTATGGGATCTCTCTGTACAGACTATGAGCAAACTTAGGGGACTGTTCCTGCTGAATTGTGCTTAGTACAGGGAATACCTATGCTGCCATAGTTTTATGGGATCTCTCTGTACAGACTATGAGCAAACTTAGGGGACTGTTCCTGCTGAATTGTGCTTAGTACAGGGAATACCTATGCTGCCATAGTTTTATGGGATCTCTCTGTACAGACTATGAGCAAACTTAGGGACTGTTCCTGCTGAATTGTGCTTAGTACAGGGAATACCTATGCTGCCATAGTTTTATGGGATCTCTCTGTACAGACTATGAGCAAACTTAGGGGACTGTTCCTGCTGAATTGTGCTTAGTACAGGGAATACCTATGCTGCCATAGTTTTATGGGATCTCTCTGTACAGACTATGAGCAAACTTAGGGGACTGTTCCTGCTGAATTGTGCTTAGTACAGGGAATACCTATGCTGCCATAGTTTTATGGGATCTCTCTGTACAGACTATGAGCAAACTTAGGGGACTGTTCCTGCTGAATTGTGCTTAGTACAGGGAATACCTATGCTGCCATAGTTTTATGGGATCTCTCTGTACAGACTATGAGCAAACTTAGGGACTGTTCCTGCTGAATTGTGCTTAGTACAGGGAATACCTATGCTGCCATAGTTTTATGGGATCTCTCTGTACAGACTATGAGCAAACTTAGGGGACTGTTCCTGCTGAATTGTGCTTAGTACAGGGAATACCTATGCTGCCATAGTTTTATGGGATCTCTCTGTACAGACTATGAGCAAACTTAGGGACTGTTCCTGCTGAATTGTGCTTAGTACAGGGAATACCTATGCTGCCATAGTTTTATGGGATCTCTCTGTACAGACTATGAGCAAACTTAGGGGACTGTTCCTGCTGAATTGTGCTTAGTACAGGGAATACCTATGCTGCCATAGTTTTATGGGATCTCTTGTACAGACTATGAGCAAACGTAGGGGACTGTTCCTGCTTAATTGTGCTTAGTACTGGGAATATTGATGCTGCCATAGTTTTATGGGATCTCTCTGTACAGACTATGAGCAAACGTAGGGGACTGTTCCTGCTGAATTGTGCTTAGTACTGGGAATATTGATGCTGCCATAGTTTTATGGGATCTCTCTGTACAGACTATGAGCAAACTTAGGGACTGTTCCTGCTGAATTGTGCTTAGTACAGGGAATACCTATGCTGCCATAGTTTTATGGGATCTCTCTGTACAGACTATGAGCAAACTTAGGGGACTGTTCCTGCTGAATTGTGCTTAGTACAGGGAATACCTATGCTGCCATAGTTTTATGGGATCTCTCTGTACAGACTATGAGCAAACTTAGGGGACTGTTCCTGCTGAATTGTGCTTAGTACAGGGAATACCTATGCTGCCATAGTTTTATGGGATCTCTCTGTACAGACTATGAGCAAACTTAGGGGACTGTTCCTGCTGAATTGTGCTTAGTACAGGGAATACCTATGCTGCCATAGTTTTATGGGATCTCTCTGTACAGACTATGAGCAAACTTAGGGGACTGTTCCTGCTGAATTGTGCTTAGTACAGGGAATACCTATGCTGCCATAGTTTTATGGGATCTCTCTGTACAGACTATGAGCAAACTTAGGGGACTGTTCCTGCTGAATTGTGCTTAGTACAGGGAATACCTATGCTGCCATAGTTTTATGGGATCTCTCTGTACAGACTATGAGCAAACTTAGGGACTGTTCCTGCTGAATTGTGCTTAGTACAGGGAATACCTATGCTGCCATAGTTTTATGGGATCTCTCTGTACAGACTATGAGCAAACTTAGGGGACTGTTCCTGCTGAATTGTGCTTAGTACAGGGGAATACCTATGCTGCCATAGTTTTATGGGATCTCTCTGTACAGACTATGAGCAAACTTAGGGGACTGTTCCTGCTGAATTGTGCTTAGTACAGGGAATACCTATGCTGCCATAGTTTTATGGGATCTCTCTGTACAGACTATGAGCAAACTTAGGGACTGTTCCTGCTGAATTGTGCTTAGTACAGGGAATACCTATGCTGCCATAGTTTTATGGGATCTCTCTGTACAGACTATGAGCAAACGTAGGGGACTGTTCCTGCTTAATTGTGCTTAGTACTGGGAATATTGATGCTGCCATAGTTTTATGGGATCTCTCTGTACAGACTATGAGCAAACTTAGGGGACTGTTCCTGCTGAATTGTGCTTAGTACAGGGAATACCTATGCTGCCATAGTTTTATGGGATCTCTCTGTACAGACTATGAGCAAACTTAGGGACTGTTCCTGCTGAATTGTGCTTAGTACAGGGAATACCTATGCTGCCATAGTTTTATGGGATCTCTCTGTACAGACTATGAGCAAACTTAGGGGCTGTTCCTGCTGAATTGTGCTTAGTATAGGGGAATACCTATGCTGCCATCGTTTTATGGGATCTCTCTGTACAGACTATGAGCAAACTTAGGGGACTGTTCCTGCTGAATTGTGCTTAGTACAGGGAATACCTATGCTGCCATAGTTTTATGGGATCTCTGTACAGAGTATGAGCAAACTTAGGGGACTGTTCCTGCTGAATTGTGCTTAGTACAGAGGAATACCTATGCTGCCATAGTTTTATGGGATCTCTTTGTACAGACTATGAGCAAACGTAGGGGACTGTTCCTGCTTAATTGTGCTTAGTACTGGGAATATTGATGCTGCCATAGTTTTATGGGATCTCTCTGTACAGACTATGAGCAAACGTAGGGGACTGTTCCTACTTAATTGTGCTTAGTACTGGGAATATTGATGCTGCCATAGTTTTATGGGATCTCTCTGTACAGACTATGAGCAAACTTAGGGGACTGTTCCTGCTGAATTGTGCTTAGTACAGGGAATACCTATGCTGCCATAGTTTTATGGGATCTCTCTGTACAGACTATGAGCAAACTTAGGGGACTGTTCCTGCTGAATTGTGCTTAGTACAGGGAATACCTATGCTGCCATAGTTTTATGGGATCTCTCTGTACAGACTATGAGCAAACTTAGGGGACTGTTCCTGCTGAATTGTGCTTAGTACAGGGAATACCTATGCTGCCATAGTTTTATGGGATCTCTCTGTACAGACTATGAGCAAACTTAGGGGACTGTTCCTGCTGAATTGTGCTTAGTACAGGGAATACCTATGCTGCCATAGTTTTATGGGATCTCTCTGTACAGACTATGAGCAAACTTAGGGGCTGTTCCTGCTGAATTGTGCTTAGTATAGGGGAATACCTATGCTGCCATAGTTTTATGGGATCTCTCTGTACAGACTATGAGCAAACTTAGGGACTGTTCCTGCTGAATTGTGCTTAGTACAGGGAATACCTATGCTGCCATAGTTTTATGGGATCTCTGTACAGAGTATGAGCAAACTTAGGGGACTGTTCCTGCTGAATTGTGCTTAGTACAGAGGAATACCTATGCTGCCATAGTTTTATGGGATCTCTTTGTACAAACTATGAGCAAACGTAGGGGACTGTTCCTGCTTAATTGTGCTTAGTACTGGGAATATTGATGCTGCCATAGTTTTATGGGATCTCTCTGTACAGACTATGAGCAAACTTAGGGGACTGTTCCTGCTGAATTGTGCTTAGTACAGGGAATACCTATGCTGCCATAGTTTTATGGGATCTCTTTGTACAGACTATGAGCAAACGTAGGGGACTGTTCCTGCTTAATTGTGCTTAGTACTGGGAATATTGATGCTGCCATAGTTTTATGGGATCTCTCTGTACAGACTATGAGCAAACTTAGGGGACTGTTCCTGCTGAATTGTGCTTAGTACAGGGGATACCTATGCTGCCATAGTTTTATGGGATCTCTCTGTACAGACTATGAGCAAATTTAGGGGACTGTTCCTGCTGAATTGTGCTTAGTACAGGGAATACCTATGCTGACAGTTTTATGGGATCTCTCTGTACAGACTATGAGCAAACTTAGGGACTGTTCCTGCTGAATTGTGCTTAGTACAGGGAATACCTATGCTGCCATAGTTTTATGGGATCTCTCAGTACAGACTATGAGCAAACTTAGGGGACTGTTCCTGCTGAATTGTGCTTAGTACAGGGAATACCTATGCTGCCATAGTTTTATGGGATCTCTCTGTACAGACTATGAACAAACTTAGGGACTGTTCCTGCTGAATTGTGCTTAGTACAGGGAATACCTATGCTGCCATAGTTTTATGGGATCTCTCTGTACAGACTATGTACAGAGAGAATGAACATTTATATTATTCAGTATCTTGTGGGGGAAGCAATAGTCGGTGCAGGGGGCTCTTAGCAGAGAACAACACATGGGACTCAAGTTGTGGAGGTTGCAGGGAGTTGTGGATTTATTTAGAATGATTGGGCTTTGGATTTGTCTAAGGGATTTATACATTGAGCCCCTGTTAATTAAGGGAAGGGAGTGTGACTGTGGGATAGCAGGTATAGTAGGGAGAGATGGTGCCTATAGTAACAGTGGATAATAGTCTCTGGGAAGGGAGTGTGACTGTGGGATAGCAGGTATAGTAGGGAGAGATGGTGCCTATAGTAACAGTGGATAATAGTCTCTGGGAAGGGAGTGTGACTGTGGGATAGCAGGTATAGTAGGGAGAGATGGTGCCTATAGTAACAGTGGATAATAGTCTCTGGGAATGAGAGAAGATGTGAGTAGGGTTGGAGTTAGTACTACAGGGGTGCAGGCATTGAGGGAAGCTTGAGGGGAGGGTCAAAAGGACATTGCACTTTAAGTTGTTAATGAACTACAACTCCAGAACTACAACTCCCAGAATGCTCAGTCTTTGGCAGGACATTAATAAATAAAAGAAATGTATAATAAATCCTTTACATTCTCACTGTCCAACAGGGGGTGAAAGTCCCTATAAAATAAAAAGTGGCCAGACTATAAACTAATATACCATAAGAAAACATCCCTCTCATTCCCTGTCTCTCTCTGCCTTTCCCCAGAGCCTTCCCTATCTGTTCCTCCTCCTCTCTGGACTACCGGCCAGCTGAAGATTCCAGGGCAACTGTTCTATACACTGCTGCCTAGCAACGCTGGAATTCCCACATTGTGTTCCAAGCCTCACTTTGGCGCTGGTTGGTTGATATCAGTAAGCCCCGCCCATCGCCGAGGAGCAGGAGCTGCACGTGGAGCAGGTGAGGGGGAGGTGGCTGTAAAGTTGCAGATGGGAATATTGGGGACAAGAGAAGATATTGGAGGACACAGAAGGGATTTTCGGCTGCAGGAGAAGATTCTTTTTCGGGGTCTCAGCCAGAGAAGAACAAGTGACATTGGTATAAAACATCCCAACACTCTTAGTTCTCAGTTTGGAGCGGGACCTCTTGGAACTGCGTTATAGGTAATTGCCCTTTGAATTAACTCTTTGCTGTACACAGTGATCTTTTCATTTACATTATCAGCATTTTTGAATTATTTTCATTTTTGTGCTGAAGCTGTCCAGTTTTATACAGCTACACCCACTTGTTACTCATAATGAATTAATAATTAATACACACTTATTTATTTACACACCTGCACACGCACATAACACGCAATTCTGCCGGTTGTACACGTATGCGCACTTACACTATTTGTTTTTCTTTTTTTTTTTACTTATCGCATCGTCTGTTTTTGGGTTTTTTTGCATAGAAAGATATTTTATCGCCATTTTGAATAGCGTATTCGCTGCGCAATACCTTTTGTATATTATTTTGGGGATAATAGTGCAATTTTGTTGGTTTTTGGTGCATTTTTAACCATTTTGTTCTCTTGTTTCTGTCCATAAAACCTTCGACCAAGCCGAAATATTCAAACTAGAATTTCTGATTTCACTAGGCGGGAAAAAAACGCATTTAATTTTTTTTTAATGGTTTTATTGGATTTCCTTTTTCTGTGTAATAATTAAACAGTCGCTTGTACTTGATCCCAACTAAGATATAATTAATCCTTATTGGAAGCAAAACCAGCCTATTGGGTTTATTTAATGTTTACATGATTTTCTAGTAGAAAAAAAGCATTTAAATTTTGTGGTTTTATTGGATTTCCTTTTTCTGTGTAATAATAAAACAATAGGTTGTACTTGATCCCAACTAAGATAATTAATTCTTATTGGAGGCCAATTTTCTTAATTTAATGTTCTTAAGGTATGAAGATCCAAACTACAGAAAGGTCCGTTATCAGGAAAACCCCAGGTCCCGAGCATTCTGGATAACAGGTCCCATTCCTATATCTAATTCAGTGGAACTTATTTCTGATCACTAGTTATAGCAATGGGTGCAAAAGTGCACCGGAACCAGCAATTATTGTCACTTTTTGTCCAAAAAATATCTGAGACTGCCATTGATAAAACCCTAGTCCCTCCCTCCGTGTAACTGATCGCCTCCCACTTAAGGGTTAACTCCGCAGATGAGCATCAATCTCAAGATTCACTTATCCCCTATTTATGACACATATATATATATAAATCCCCTATTTATGACAGCTCCTGAGACTAATCCCCTTTATCCCCGCAGTCTATTTTCAAACACACAGGCAAAAGTCAAATTTTTTTCTTTCCGATCGTAGGCCCCCTCGTATCCGGGATTTACAAAGAAAAAGCTATTTACTGAAAAATAAGGTGTTTTTTTTAATAAAAAAAAAGAAAAAGCTCATTTTGTGCTGATTAGTGCTTTGGTGTTGCCCCCTGCCAGGGTAATAGGATAAAAGCTCATAGTGGTGTAATTAGCTTTATTCCAATCCCTCATTTTGATGATTGTCGTCTTTAGGGCCCCCTCCTGAGAATTCCGAATTAAAAATAACAGATACAGGAGTCGCAAAATCACTTGTGTCTTTTTAAAGGAGAAAGAAAGCTACGCAGTTTATTGCCAATAGATTAGCTGCAATAGTGCAAGCTACATTACGATATTTATTCCAGCAGCTGCCAATCAGGGGCGTAACTATAGAGGAAGCAGACCCTGCGGCTGCAGGGGGGCCCAGGAGGTATAGGGGCCCCATATACAATTTCAATAAATATTGGAGAAACAAGTCAACCTCTAAACATTTTGGGGGCCTGAAAAATAATTTGCTGTGGGGCCCAGTAATATCTAGTTACGCCACTGGCTGCCATATTAGCTTGCTGTGACATCACTTCCTGCCTGAGTCTCTCCATGCTCACTCATACCCCTGGGCTCAGATTACAGCAGGAAGGGGAGGAGGGAGATAGGAGCAAACTGAGCATGCTCAAGCCCTAGCGCTGGAGGTTTAAGCTGAAAACAGGAAGTCTGACACAGAAGCCCATGAGTACACAATAGAAGGAAAGAAATGTGCTGTTTCTTTTGACAGAGGACTCAGAGCAGCATTACTTTGAGGGTTTACTGGTGTATTTATATAGACCTTTCTGATAAAGCTTACTTAGTTTTAGCCTTTCCTTTTCCTTTAAAAGCAGGAAAAACTGATACTGATAAAGGGGTGTGAGTGCAATGAATAGGGCTGGAGCTGAACATACTTCATACTTTCCTTCTATTGGGGATCATTCGATTTCCAGTGAATATATAATCCCCCCACATGATGGACATCTGCTTACCAGGGAGGGGTCTGTTTATACAGGGCACAGGCCAGAAGAGCAAAGTCCTTCCAGTGCTCCGACTTCCTTCATAAGTCCTGATTTTAACCTTAAATGGGTGGTTGCCCTGTAAGTTAACTTTAAGGATAATATAAGTGGTCAATACTAAGAAACGTTTCAATTGATCCTCATTATTTATCTCTTATAGTTTTATAAGAATTGTTTGCCTTTTTCTTTCAAATGGGGGGGGGGGTCACTGACCCCATCTAAAAACAAATGCACAGTAAGGCTACAAATGTATTGTTATTGCTACTTTTTATTCCTCATCTTTCTATTCAGACCTCTCCTATTCATATTTCAGTCTTATTCAAATCAGTGCATGGTTGCTAGGGTAATTTGGACCATAGCAACCAGATGGCTGAAATTGCAAACTGGAGAGCTGCTGAATAAAAAAGCTAAATAACTCAAAAACCACAAATAATAAAAAATTAAAACTAAGAATATCACTCTCTCATCATACTAAAAGTTAATGCAACTCAATGCATGGTTGCTAGGGTAATGTGGACCCAAGCAACCAGATTGCTGAAATTGCAAACTGTAGAGCTGCTAAACCCCTTAATTGTCATTTTTTTTATTATTTGTGGTTTTTGAGTTATTTAGCTTTTTATTCACCAGCTCTCTAGTTTGCAATTTCAGCCATCTTGTTGCTAGGGGCCAAATTACCCTAGCAACCAAAAAAGACACTAGAATATGAATAGGAGAGTAAAAGAGTAGCAATAACAATAAATGTGCAGCTTTACAGAGCATTTGTTTTTAAGATGGGGTCAGTGACCCCAATTTGAAAGTCAGAAGAAAAAGACAAATAATTAGAAAAATATAAAAAATGAAGACCAATTAAAACGTTTCTTAGAACTGCCCATTCTATAACATACTAAAAGTTAACTCAAAAGTGAACCACCCCTTCTGAGAAACTCTGCAAGTTCTTCGACATTCGTACATTCGTCTCGAGGGACGCCATTAATTAGCGTAAACCGCAATGATCACCCCATGCTGCTGCCAACTCAGCGCCGTTTCATCAAGTCTCGCTGCTCCCGCTATCTGTCACTTATCTGTAGTCTCACCGCTCTTTGTGACGCGCTCTGATTTCCAGGTGACACTGAGAGCAGCTGACAGTTGCACAGACCGAATGTCAGCGCATAAGGAAATACTTATTATATCTCCATTTATTTGACTTAACCGAATTCAGCCGGGGGGTCCTAGCCGGGACCTTGTAATTGATTTAATAAAGTGAGAAAGGAGGGGACACTTCATTCCATTCCCTCACCCGTAACCATATACTTAGGTCCAGGGCCCTCACAGTCCTGATTGGTCGGTTAACATATGGCACTTGCCAGGGATCTTAGTTATTCCAGCTGCCATCTACTCTTTCTAGAGTCCTTCATCAGGCTCCCACAATACCCCCGAAGCTGTTCTAGGTGAAAAATTCCAAATTCCCTGACCTGATTGGTGGGCTCGTGGGCAGGACCACCATCAAGGGGAGTTTACAGGATACTAAAGGCAGGGGCCCGAGAAGTGCGATTGGCTGTTCAAAGTTTCAGCCGGGTGGGCAGAGTTAAGGTGGATCAGGGGTTTGTTTATCAGTGGGTCGCTTTTTTTGTTTTTTTTAAATTGGAGCCCCATTCCCATAAGACATATAATAAGCCATAATAATTATTCTCCCCTCCCGAGAGGAGGCCCCCTATAATTAAGTAGCCATGGGGTTTCTGTCTGGGTAATGTTTCCAACCTTCGGAGGGTCGGACACTGAAGTAAATAAAGTCTCTGTATAAAGCCCAAACCATCAGCCCTGTATGGGGGGAAAAATGTTAATTGCAATGTTTGTCCTCCCCCCTCAAACGCAAACACTTGATATCGGCCCAGATAAGAGGCACTTTCCTTCTGACAAGTAGTTGTGTTGCTCTTCCATGGAAACGGCAGTTTTCAGAGGGGGGGGGGGTTTGTTTTAATGATCCTGATACTCCTCATATCTGGAATCCAATCATCTGCATCATTGGTCGCTGTCTCTTACCTTCTGCAAAGGCAAACAGAACCCTGCTACTCTCCTCTTTCCTTTATTAGCTATATGACATTTAACGGGAAAGTTAACCAAAACTTTATTTTTTCTTTTCTTTTGCAGAATGAAAGAAAATTGCTCCCTGCCAATGTATATCCTTGATGACGCTCCTGACCCAGTTGCCAAGGATCAAGTAGTCTGAGAGTCAGATTTGCTATTAAACTCCATGGATCGCAGTGACGCCAAACTCAATGGGCAGTTGGAAGCCTCGTTCCCCCGCTGTTTCCGTCATGGCTGAAGTTACTGATCAACTCGCAGTTCAAGAACTCGAGTAAGTTTTATGTTGTTTGAAAAGTGCATTTTAAAGCCTGAAACTGTTTGAATTGAGCCGATTTTGGGGAATAGGAGGCTTTGCAGATTCTGAAAACGTTTTATTCTTTGCTGTCAGTCGTTGTATTGAGTCATTGTCTGGCAGTTGATTGGCTGAGCCAGGGTCAGACTATTGGGGTACTGGGAAGTCCTGCCCCCGTCAGGTCCCAATAGTTTAGGAATCTGTGATGGGGCTGACTACTGAACTATATTTATTAAAGGACTGGCAGGATAAGAAGAACATACGGCCCCATACTACTAAGTTTACCGGGCCCTCTTTTCCCCCTTTTCCACAGGGCCCCTGACAGCTGTACCCCCATTGGCTGCCTTGGGGAGAGCCTTTGGATTAGGCAATAACATCCAAAACAACTATATCATCTGACCTGTAGACTTAACATCAGGACGGAAACAGGTGGCGCTGGTGCTTGTGATAAATTCTGCACGTTTTTGAAAGAGTCCAGAGATTTTATACAGGAAAAAACATTCCTTCTCTGTATATTTGTATTTATACATATGGGAGGAGGTGCCATATTGATTCCCTTAGACAGTACAGTATGAGGGTATAGCTTATTGTGTGCCCAGAACATTCCTTCTCTGTATATTTGTATTTATACATATGGGAGGAGGTGCCATATTGATTCCCTTAGACAGTACAGTATGAGGGTATAGCTTATTGTGTGCCCAGAACATTCCTTCTCTGTATATTTGTATTTATACATATGGGGGGAGGCTACATTAAACATACATGAAATGATGTGCCCAGGGTACAATACATTTCAATAACTGTGAGTAAATAATAAATAGGACAGTAAATAGGATTTACTTTGTTTCAAGCCTTTATACCCGCTCATTGCTTTTCTGCCCGATGCGCTGAGATTGCTTTTTTTTTTTTTATCAGCTTCAATTTTCAGTGCAGTTAATTTGGATTTCAGACTCCGTACGTCGGCGTTATTTATTCTCTGAGAAAGAACCGTTACTTTTTCCTTCTGCTTATTGTTGTGCAGTCTCATTATTTCTCTAGTTATGGGGTCAGCACAAAGCAGAGAATCAATTCATCTCAGACTTCTGTTTGTGTTTGGATTAAAGGGGATGTAAACACACAAAAATATCTTGTCATTCTAAGCAATTCTCCATGTTACGTTCATTACCTATTCTCTGCGATTTTCAAGTTATAGGTCAATGTTTCATGAGCCAGAACCACCAGTTCAGAGGATGTTAAAGGGCCAGCCAGACACTTACAGATAATGACAGTTGCAAATAACTAGAAGCTCAGTGAGAATGCAGAATAAATGGATATTGGGAAGTTGTATCAGTAGTCAGAGGCAGCAGTGCAGAGAAGGGGACAGACACAATGACAGTTACACAGAACTATAAACCCAGTGAGAATGAGGAATGAATGGATATTGGGAAGTTGTATCAGGAGTCAGAGGCAGCAGTGCAGAGAAGAGAAAGGGACAGACACAATGACAGTTACACAGAACTATAAACCCAGTGAGAATGAGGAATGAATGGATATTGGGAAGTTGTATCAGGAGTCAGAGGCAGCAGTGCAGAGAAGAGAAAGGGACAGACACAATGGGGCAAATTCACTAAGGCGCGAAGCACCGAACGCTAGCGTTAATTCGCTAGCGTTTGGCATTTTCGCTACTGCGCAAATTCACTAACGAACGCTGGCATAGTTTCGCTAGTGTTACTTCGCAACCTTACGCCAGGCGAATCTTCGCTAGCGACGAAACTACGCAAATTCAATAACTTGCGCAGTGTAGCGAATGCTACCTTTTACGCTAGACTTCCTTCGCCACCTCAGACCTGGCGAAGCGCAATAGAGTAAATAGGGATTGTTTCAAAAAAGTCAAAATTTTCTAAGTCCCAAAAAACGCTGGCGTGTTTTCTACATGATGGCTGATAGGCTGAAAAAGATCGAAAAATTTTGGGGCTCCCCTTCCCCCCTACTTTTCCTGACTCATGGCAACTTACCTAGACAGTGGGCACATGTGTAGGGCAAAATAAAAATTTTATTTGATGATTTGAAGGTTTTCTAGGCATTTGTAGTGCAGATACGTGTTCCTCCATTGAAATTTGAATTTCGCGCCGTATGCAAATTAGCCTACGCTAGCGCAACTTCGCTTTATATAGCGAAACAACACTAGCGCAACTCCGCAACCTTACGCTACCCCTGTGCGCAACTTCGGATTTTAGTGAATTTGCGAAGCGCTGGCGAAACTACACCTGGCGAAGTTGCGCCTGGCGCAACTTCGCATCTTAGTGAATTTGCCCCAATGACCGTTACACAGAACTATAAACCCAGTGAGAATGAGGAATGAATGGATATTGGGAAGTTGTATCAGGAGTCAGAGGCAGCAGTGCAGAGAAGAGAAAGGGACAGACACAATGACAGTTACACAGAACTATAAACCCAGTGAGAATGAGGAATGAATGGATATTGGGAAGTTGTATCAGGAGTCAGAGCAGCAGTTCAGAGAAAGGGACAGACACAATGACAGTTACACAGAAACTATAAACCCAGTGAGAATGAGGAATGAATGGATATTGGGAAGTTGTATCAGGAGTCAGAGCAGCAGTGCAGAGAAGAGAAAGGGACAGACACAATGACAGTTACACAGAACTATAAACCCAGTGAGAATGAGAAATGAATGGATATTGGGAAGTTGTATCAGGAGTCAGAGGCAGCAGTGCAGAGAAAGGGACAGACACAATGACAGTTACACAGAACTATAAACCCAGTGAGAATGAGGAATGAATGGATATTGGGAAGTTGTATCAGGAGTCAGAAGCAGCAGTGCAGAGAAAGGGACAGACACAATGACAGTTACACAGAACTATAAATCCAGTGAGAATGAGGAATGAATGGATATTGGGAAGTTGTATCAGGAGTCAGAGGCAGCAGTGCAGAGAAGAGAAAGGGACGGACACAATGACAGTTACACAGAACTGTAAACCCAGTGAGAATGAGGAATGAATGGATATTGGGAAGTTGTATCAGGAGTCAGAAGCAGCAGTGCAGAGAAAGGGACAGACACAATGACAGTTACACAGAACTATAAATCCAGTGAGAATGAGGAATGGATATTGGGAAGTTGTATCAGGAGTCAGAGGCAGCAGTGCAGAGAAAGGGACAGACACAATGACAGTTACACAGAACTGTAAACCCAGTGAGAATGAGGAATGAATGGATATTAGGAAGTTGTATCTGGAGTCAGAGGCAGCAGTGCAGAGAAGAGAAAGGGACAGACACAATGACAGTTACACAGAACTATAAACCCAGTGAGAATGAGGAATGAATGGATATTGGGGAAGTTGTATCAGGAGTCAGAACCAGCAGTGCAGAGAAGAGAAAGGGACAGACACAATGACAGTTACTCAGAACTATAAACCCAGTGAGAATGAAGAATGAATGGATATTGGGAAGTTGTATCAGGAGTCAGAACCAGCAGTGCACACAGTATTCTGTACATTAGTAGATAAATTATCAAGTTGGGCAGATGCATTGTGGGATTGTCGGGATCTTTCCGTTCCTGTCTCTCGCTCAGAAGAAACAGTTGCAGAGACTCTTTGTTTTTAGGGCAATAACAACCGGTAAATTACCCGGGAGAGGCGGTGCGAGTGGCAGAACAGATGGCGGATGATCGTTTGTGAAGCCGGAACCATCATTTCTGATTTATCTCGCCCGCTCTGTAACTATAACCGCTAATAATCGGCTGCTGCCGGAAATCGAAATTATTTGTTTTCTTTTCTTCTTTTGGAACATAAAGCTGCTCAGTGTAGCGAGAAATTGTCTGCAGTCTCTATTTAAAGGGGAAGTGACGCATATTCCACTCCCCAGCTTTCCTATACAGGCAGCCAAGGAGACTGAATTGAAGGGGTCGGTCACCTTTAAGTTAACTTTTAGTATATTATAGAATGAACAATTCTAAGGAACTTTTCAATTGGTCTTCATTATTCATTTTTTATAGTTCTTTAATTATTTGCCTTCTTCCTCTGACTTTTTCCAGCTTCCAAACGGGGGTCACTGACCCCATCTAAAAAATAAATACTCTGTAAGGCTACAAATGTATTGTTATTGCCAATTTTTTATTTTTATTTTGTGTATTCACTTTTATTAGTCAAAAGCATATCCATACATTAGAAGAATGTAACATTGTACAAAGTGGGCGGTACAGATACATCAAATTTGTAATACATGTACAATGTCAACAATCGCAGTGCACATAGCTTTAGACATCTTCGAAATACGTCACACAAAGTTTATTTAACACAACAAAACTTCCAAAACTGTTGCTGCCTGACTTCCAACTCTGCTGCTAAAAGGTATTTGCTCTAAACCTAACTCCATCTCCTTTTTGTCCAATCCTAGGTTTCGAAGACGAGTGTTCGCGTGTCCCCCAAGGTAAGTAACCTAAATACCACCCTATTGCCCCTACGTGATACCACATGTAAGTTGCCACCCCCTGTAATCACTAGGAGTCCTCTACAGGGCAAGCGACAGACTGGATAGGCATTCTTTCCAAGGTAACCATTTAGCTATAAATGACTCATAACAATTAGATAAGTAAACCGTGAGTTCCTCCATTGAGTAGATATCATTTACCATGCGGAACCAACTATCCTTGTTTGGGATTTCTTTACGCCTCCATAATAGAGGTATTTGTGCTTTAGCAGCAATGAGTAGTTGTAAGAGTAACTCCTTTTTCCCACAAGTAATAGGTGCAAAATTATGGAACAAAAGAATCGTTAAGGAATTGACCTGTATTTGTTCCCCCATTATGTCCGAGCACACCTCCGAGACTGTAGACCAATAAGTTTGTAAGTTGGGGCAAGTTAACCAGATGTGTTCCAATGTCCCTGTGTCCATGTCACACCTCCAGCATGCATCACTATCTAGTAGCCCCATTTTCTTGAGAATAACCGGTGTCCTATACCATCTAGACAGCAACTTATAAGACGATTCTTGTAGTTTGTTACTTATAGAACATTTATTAACTCGAAGAAATATCCTTTCCCACTCGTTCCCTGTAAGTTCAACATTAAGATCCCTTTCCCAGAGCTTAGTAAAGGACGGATAGTCCGGATATTTGCCATCAATACGTATTTTGTACAGAAGTGATAACATATGACGTAACGGTATCGGTAATGCATAAATTCGCTCAAAATTAGTAAGGGGTCTCATTTGTGAGTTCTCTAAATGTAAGCTATGAAGGAAGTGGTTGACCTGATACATCCTCCAATTATCCCTTCCTGACCATTCGTCCCTTTTTTTAAAAATTGTTGCCATCTCACACTCGCTAGCTGGTATACAATGCATTAATAGTGGGTTACGTATATTAAAAGCATTGACGTAGCCTTGATCTAGTACCCCCGGAATGAACTCAGTGTTATTGTGAAGAGGAGTAAGAGGTGAGGGATAGGGAGCAAGGGCTAATTTATCATTTACTTTATGCCAAATTGTTAAACAATTGTCTAACAGTACATGAGTCTTAATTTCTGGAGGTATATTTTCTCTACGTACCCAGGGCAAACTTTTCAGCCGATTTTGTGACCATAAATTGCCTAAGATATGCCATTGTAGATCAGAGGGTTCCTTCCCAAACTCTAGCAGATTCGTTAGCGTTGCCGCTTGGTAATAGGTTTCAAAGTCTTGCATAGCTACCCCTCCCCTCTGTTTAGGTGTAAATAGAGATTTCCTATTGATCCGACCTCTTGGTGACTGCCATATATACGAGAAGAGAACTTTATTCAACTGCTGAAAGTAGGTTCTATGTACCGGGATCGGCAATGCAGAGAATAAATAGATGATTTAGGTAAAATAGTCATTTTTACACTGTTTATTTTCCCCTTCCATGTAAAGTTTTTCCTGGACCACTCTGAGACCATTTTTTTGGTTTCTTCAAACAAAGGCATGTAATTAAGGTCAAACAACTTGTGAAGGTCTACTGTCAGCTTAATCCCTAAGTATTTTATCTCAGACTCTTGCCATTTGAACGGAAAAGCAGATTGTAACTGATGTTTGAGCGGGACCGGCAAATTAAGCGAAAGGACTTCAGATTTTCCCATGTTAACTTTGTAATTCGGTAGAAGTCCATACTTCTCTAACTCTTTGATAATATTTGGCAATGATATAATTGGTTTTGACACAACAAGCAAGAGATCATCTGCAAAAACAGCTGCTTTCTGTTCAAGTGCATGTATAGTTAAACCACTTATATCGATATTTTTACGTATCGCCACTAATAAATATTCCATGCAGATTACATATAGCAGGGGCGAAAGCGGACACCCCTGTCTTGTCCCGTTTTGAATATGGAACGGCGAGGATAGAATCCCATTAACTCTAATTTGAGCAGACGGAGTTGTGTAAATTGCCATTACTTTGTCTACGAATAATTGAGGAACACCCATAATTGAGGAACACCCAGCATCCGTTGAAAGGAGCAGAGAAGGCACCTTTTGTCCAACGGACCACTGAATCCAATGCAATCTTTGTGCAAGAATTTTTGTATAAATTTTTAAATCTAAATTCAAGAGGGATATTGGTCTATAATTGCTGCATAAAGAGTGGTCTTTGTCAGGCTTCGGGATTAGAGAGATGTGAGCCAGTAGAAACTCTGAACTTACTGGGTTTACTCTAGAGATACCATTCAAAAAAGGTAGAAGAATGGGGATAATGTTTTTCTCCCATTTTTTGTAAAATTTGGCCGTGAAGCCATCTGGTCCGGGGGCTTTATTGAGTTTCAAGTTTTTAATTGCATCTTCTATTTCAGTTTGCAGAATAGGACCCTCTAACGTCGTGAGCAGTCGTTCAGGGAAAGTCGGTAGCGCATTCGCCTTCATATAAGCATTAATGTTATCCCGTAGTACGGACTTATGTTTATCCAGACAGGGCCTCAGGTTATAAAGTTGCTCATAATAAGTTTTAAACGCCTCTGCTATGAGTCGAGGAGCCCAGAGAATCTTGCCTTTGGCATCTTTAATTTGCCTGATGTGAGCATTATTCTGTTTATGTCTAAGTGCTCTAGCAAGTAACTTACCAGTCTTATTGCCATGTTCAAAAAACTTTTGTCGAACTTTCGCTAAAATTCTTTTTAGAATTATTTAGGTGTTGATGCAGTTCTACTCTCTTTAAGGTAAGACGGTTCAATACACTATCTGATTGACTTTGTTTGTGTTGAGTTTCCAACTCATGTATGTCATCAAGCAAAATTTGAAGGGAGTGCTGTCTCATCTTTTTAAGCCTCGTTCCATGCTTGATCAAAATCGAACCCAACGAGGCCGGGTCCGCACATATCGCTTCTTCATACGTGATTAAGTTTTCTAAAACTTCCCTAGAGCATTCTGGGTCATCTAGTAACGTTTCGTTCAATGTCCATCTCCAGGCTGGCTTTGTTTTGTTCGGGATTTTCAATTTAACTTGCACAGCAGCATGATCAGACCAAATCATATCTTGAATTAAAGCACTGGACACCCAATCAATATGGAATTGAGACATCAAAATATAATCAAGTCTGGAGTATGCTTGTTGGGCATGTGAGAAAAAAGTGTAGTCTCTCTCATTACCATGTAAACATCTCCAGACATCTAATAATCTTCTTTGTTTCAGAGAATTTCTCACTTTGTTAATAGCCGAATGTGGTATAGAGGACGTGCCTTTAGACGTATCAATAGAAGGGCTTAAAGTCATATTTAAGTCACCCCCTATAAGTAGCATTCCTTCGCCAAATTTTTCTACTTTAGATAAAATTTTGAGAAGGCTAGCGGCCTGATTATGGTTAGGCAGATAGATGCTGCCCAGCGTGCATTGTGTTCGAAAAAGCAAGCCCTTAACAAAAATAAACCTGCCTTCCTCATCTATTAGTACATCTGATAACTGGAAATCAACACTTTTATGAAAACCAATAGCCACTCCCTTAGATTTAGTGCTCTGGTTGTTGCTAAAAAACCATTGCGAATAATTATTGAATTTCCGAAGTGGTTCATCGGAGCCTAGAAAATGCGTTTCCTGTAATAATAACACATGAGTTTGCTGTCTATTCATTTCTCTAATTAAAGCATTTCTTTTTTCAGGTACATTCAACCCATTGACGTTTAAGGAGACTATTTTCAACTCATCCATTGGTGCACAGGTAAGTTTTCTGTATATACTCTCAAAGTTAGGCAAGCAATAGGTATTATAGGTGGTAATCTGGCAGCAAAAACTACGTTTTGAACATGCAAACATTGAACCATCAAGAAAAAAGGAAAAAAAATAGCCATAAAAAAACCAGTAAGCTGATGGATTTCGCCTACTTTCAAATTGAGGTATTATAGCCTTGAATCACCAATTGGCTAACTTAAAACAGGACTAGCCTGTTAGGACCCCTGGGGGGGTGGAGTGCCTAATGGCAGAAGCTCACACAATCTGACCCCGTTGCCACGGTATGTTCCGTAGTGGGTTGTACAACGTTATACCCTACGGATATCATTATCGTCATCCGACAGGTGAAAAAGTCGATAAAATAGCATACAATATCACAGTAAAATATATCAACGTAGTGTAAATAGGGAAACAACAACAATAGCGATAGATTCTTAATAAGAATAGGTTTCAAAAAAGGACCCAGCAAACCCATATGCGAAGCAGTCAACTTATATATCACCCATTAGACGTGCTGCTTTTCGCTGGTGACATCTTGTTTTTCTTCTTTTTGTTCTTAGAACTTAAAGTTTCTTCCCACTCTGTTCTGCTTGGGAGATCCGGTATAGCCGGGGTGAGTGCCGCCTTTTTCCATTCTGACAAATCAGGTTCCTCAATGTTGCAGAATTTACAGAAGTGCGGGAGTTCTTCCGGAATTGTCAGCGTAGTAGATCTCCCATCTTTAGATACTTGTATCCCAAAAGGATAGGTCCAGCGAAAGAGTAGGCCCTTATCCTTAATGCTCGCCAGTAAAGGTTGTATAAGTCTGCGCTGCTGCAGGGTACTCCAGGAAAGATCTTGGAGAATCAGAATTTCCGAATCTTTGAAAGTGAGTGGTTGAAATTTCCTGGCTTTAAGCAGGATATCCTGTTTTACTGTATATCTGGTGAGACAGCATATTATGTCCCTAGGTTTATCCTGTGCCAGTCCTCTCGGTTTTAGGGCGCTGTGAACTCTTTCGATATCAATATTATATGAGGAGGGCTTATCCAAGACATGCCGGTATAATTGCATCACAGTCTCAGTCAGGCTTTCTCCCTCTGGGAGTTCAGGTAGGCCTCTGATGCGCAGGTTATTTCTCCTCCCTCTATTGTCAATATCGTCCAACCTCCTTTGTAATGTGGAGATAGTTTTGACATGGTGGGAATTTGCAATAGTCAGTGCCTCTACAGTAGCCTCTACCATTTCATTTCTATGGTCGATGTCAGTGACACGTGAATGAAGAGAAGAAAGCTCAGTTCTTAGGTCCCCAATTTCCTCCGTAAGAGTATGTTTAAATTGCGCAATCATGTCCGCCAAGTCCGCTTTGGTCGGTAAACTTTTTAAATGTGTTAAAGATAACTGTTCCGAACTTACAGATTCGTTGTCGGAATCATCAACAGGGCTGCGCGCACGTCTCAGCGCCATCTTGGGTCCTTGCTGAGCCTGATCTCCCTCGGACGGAGCGAAGAACTGCTTAAGTAAGCGATGTGAGTCTCTTGTTTTAGTGCGCTTGTCTTCCTCTAATCCTTGTTCTTTGGGTTTGCCATGTTTCCCCATGATTTAAGACTGTCGGAATCAATACCGGGCCAAACGTTCAGGAGCTCTCTGTTCACGCGTCTGCCATGCTCAGCTCCAGCCACGCCCCCCCTGTTATTGCTACTTTTTATTACTCATCTTTCTATTCAGGCCTCTCCTATTCATATTCCAGTCTCTTGTTTAAATCAATGCATGGTTGCTAGGGTAATGTGAACCCTGGCAACCCGATTGCTCAAACTGCAAACTGGAGAGCTGCTGAATAAAAAGCTAAATAACTCAAAAAAATACAAATTTGCCTTTTTCTTTCTTAACCTTTAAAGGAGAAGGAAACCTAGTCGGCGCTAACCCCCCTCCCCCCCTCCCGTGTATTGCCCCCCCTCCCTCCTCCCCCCTGGCCTACCCCTCCCGCTGGACAAATGCCCCTAACTTGTTACTTACCCTTCTGCGCAGGTCCAGTCCAGGGAGTTCACAGCCGACATCTTCTTCCACGCGATCTTCTTCCTCCTTTGACCGGCGTTTTGGCGCATTGCGCAGTAGATCCGTACCGGCGAAACGATCCTACTGCGCATGCCGCCAAAACGCCGGTCAAAGGAGGAAGAAGATCGCGTGGAAGAAGATGTCGCCTGTGAACTCCCTGGACTGGACCTGCGCAGAAGGGTAAGTAACAAGTTAGGGGCATTTGCCCAGCGGGAGGGGTAGGCCAGGGGGAGGAGGGAGGGGGGGCAATACACGGGAGGGGGGAGGGGGGTTAGAGCCGACGAGGTTTCCTTCCCCTTTAAGTCCTAATTTTATTCTTACATGGGTGGTTGATCTTTAAGTTAATTTATAGGATACTATAATGTGGTCAATAATACGAATAAACTTTTCAATTGGTCTTCATTATTTATCTTTTTTTCTGTCTTTTTCTTTCAAATGGAAGGGGGGGGGGTCACTGACCCCAACTAAAAAACAAATGCTCCGTAAGGCTACAAATGTATTGTTATTGCTACTTTTTATTATTTACTCCTCTTTCTATTCAGGCCTCTCTTATTCATTATCCTTATCCAATCGTTTATTAAAATCAGCGAATGGTTACTAGGGTAAATTGGACCCTAGCAACCAGATTGCTGAAATTGCAAACTGGACAGCTGCTGAATAAAAAGCTAAATAACTCAAAAACCACAAATAATAAAAAATGACAACCAATTGCAAATTGTCTTACTCTCTACATCACACTAACAGTTAAGTCAAAGATGATCAACCCCTTTAAAGCAATATTGTCCAATAATACCAAGTCCAGCTGCCTAATTAGTATGCAAGGGAATCCTCCAATGAGAATCCCACCTGATCAGTGTAAATCATGGCTAGTCTCAATCCGCGTTCTTGGTTCCTGTAGCTAGTAGGAAATAATAGAAGAGTATTTCCCCTTTGTGTGGGCAGATTTCTCTCGAATTCCACTGGCAGCTTCTTTGCAACCCTCCTGTGTCCCATCTGCTTCGCCTAAGGGCAAGAGACACGCGGCTATTTTGGGAGATTAGTCGCACATGGACAAATCGATTCTTCTTCGGGCAACTAATCCCTCCGAACTGCTTTCCCGCCGGCAAGAATGTAAATCACCAGCAGGATGGCACTCGGAACGCATCGTTTTCCGAAGTCGCACGACTTCGGAAAACTGAAGCGAATTAAGTGCCATCCCGCCAGCGATTTCGGAAAGCCGAAGCGAATTGAGTGCCATCCCGCGGGTGATTTAGATTCTAGCCGATGGGAAGGCTTTTCAAGGAGATTAGTCGCCCGAAGAAAAATCGATTTGTTGACTTATCTCTTTGGAAAGCCGAAGCGAATTGACTGCCATTCCGCCGGCGATTTAGATTCTAGCTGACGGGAAGGCTTTTCGGGGAGGTTAATCGGCTGAAAAAAAAACGATTTGACGACTAATATCTCAAAATAGCTGCGTGTGTCTCTGCTGTTAGTGCATCCTGGCGACACCTCGGAGATCCGATAAAACCAATTAATATTTAATGAGCGACATTAAGGGAGATAAATCACATTCGAGAGAATATAAAGCTCTGGCAGGATTAACCTGCACCTATGTAACAGTATTAAAGGGAATATAAAGCAGAATGTCGCTGAACTAAATCTCTCAGCATTCAACAATACCGAACGTTCTGCGTTCATAACCAGCTTTATCTTTATACTTCAGTGCCTGTTTAAGGGAATAAAACTCCACTTTTAAAAAGGATTTGCCTTTCTTGCAAGTCAGCATTACGGGAGGGTTGAAAAAGTGTCGGAACTTTAACAACGAGGAAAGCGGTTTGACTTTAGTGTCGGCGTTACTTCCTGTTTAACACTCGATTTGCGATGTCACCTTATAATATAATCTGTTAAATGTTTATATTGTCAACCGCATTGTAATTGGCTGGCTTCTCCTATTTTTTTTTCAGGAGTCAGGACCAGCAGTACCTGTTCACCTTTGCGTTAACTTTTAGTATGATGTAGAGAGTGATATTCTGAGACAATTTGCAATTCTTTTTGACTTATTTAGCTTTTTATTCAGCAGTTCTCCAGTTTGCAGTTTCAGCAGTCTGGTTCTAGGGTCCAAATTCCCCTAGCAACCATGCATTCATTTGAATAAGAGACTGGAATATGAATAGGAGAGGCCTGAATAGAAAGATGAGTAATAATAAGTAGCAAGTACAATACATTTGTAGCCTTACAGAGCATTTGTTTTAAATGGGGTCAGTGACCCCCATTTGAAAGCTGGAAGAGGTCAGAAGATGGCAAATTAAAGGGGTTGTTCACTTTTGATATAACTTTTAGTATGGTGTAGAGATGGATATTCTGAGACAATTTGCGATTGGTTTTAATTTTGTATTATTTGTGGGTTTTGAGTTATTTAGCTTCTTATTCAGCCGCTCTCCAGTTTGTCATTTCAGCCATCTGGTTGCCAGGCTCCAAATTACCCTAGCAACCATGCACTGATTTGAATAAGAGACTGGAATATGAATAGGAGAGGCCTGAATAGAAAGATGAGTAACTTTTCAATTGGTCCACATTATTTTTTTTTTATATATATATTTTAAATTATTTGCCTTTTTCTTTTGACTCTTTCCAGCTTTCAAATGGGGGTCAGTGACCCCATCTAAAATAAATGCTTTGTAAGGCTACAAATGTATTGTTATTGCTACTTTTTATTACTCCGCTTTCTATTCAGGCTTCTCCTAAAGGCAAAGAGGTGAAAAGTTTACTTGTTGGGAAGAAAAAAAATAACAACAAATCCCTACCGGAGAGCAGATAGGCGCTGGCGTGAGACTCGGCAAGTTATTCCGCACCCAGTGGAAAATATATTGCCCTGTCGGCTTGTTCAGATGATAATTTTATTAGCCTTATTAGTCTGCTCAGATCAGGGACTTAATGATTGTCATAAATCCCCAAGCCACGCTGTAAAGCTTATTGCCTCTAATTGTCTACAGATTGGTCTAATCACGCGAAAACCTTCATTCTGATTGGCTGTGTATGTTGATGTTGTGGCTATACGTTTGCCTATTCCTGAGAATTTGCTAATATTGATTGGCTATAGGTTGGCCCTATTCTTGAGAATTTACTAATGTTTATTGGCTATAGGTTGTCTCTATTCTTGAGAATTTACTAATGTTTATTGGGTATAGGTTGGCTCTATTCTTGAGAATTGACTAATGTTGATAGGCTGTAGGTTGTGTGAGAGTGAAACGAGTGTTTACATCCCGACTAATGATGAACCTTTCTTCCTTCCAATCTACCATAAAGTAAAACATGGGAAGAATTTATAACGTGGGTGTAAAAATATATAATCGCTGTAAAGTAATTAAGCCAGGTTCAACCGCAGGTGAATAAAGTGCAGAAGTTCAGACCCGTCCCGTGTAACATGGAGGTTGGCGAAAGGTGGATGGGACTCTTCCACGTGCTCTTTGGAAAATGGTGGCATTCAATGTGGGTGTCTGGTGTCACCAAGAAGAATGATGGGGCTTGCAGAAAAATGGGTGAAGTTTGGGTGGATCAAGGGAAGGGTTTTGGTATAAAGGGTGGGACGGGTGGATCAGGAGCATGGCCATACATCCATTGATCCTTTGTATTTTCCATTGGTGCCCCTTTCTATTGGGGCCCAGCTGACCATTGGGTTTATAATTGGTGCCCCATTGGGTCCCAATATTTCTGGTAGTTGCCCTGCAAATAATATTTATATCTGATTTGGTTTATATTCAGTTCTGCCGCTTGGAACAGTGTAGTAGAAGTCCGTTCTCCTGAAGGTCTGCTAATCGGTTGGCTTCTGCTGCATTGTTTCAGGAGTCTGGGAAAAGGGAAAATACAAGTGGACGGCTTCCAGCAATCTGTGTCGGAGCTGCCAGGGGACGGAGCAAAGGGCTGAACTTCACTGCCATCACCTGTAGCTGAACCCGACTAAATGACTTTACGAGCGCTGTTATCAGCTCCATCCTGTGAGAAGGGATCATTTCAAAATTAAAATAAAAGCTAATTAAAATAAAATAATTAACATTTGAACACACAGGCAGTACTAAGAGAGCCGGGTTCTTAATGGCTGAAGGTCCTATTGCAGTGGGTAGAAATGTCTTTTATTTCTATTTATTCTATTGTTTTACTTGAATTAAAACATTTTTATGATTTGTAGGACTTAGATTTCCTTCTGTTCTTTACTATTGCTTATAAGAGGATATGTTAACCCTGCATAAAATATTCTCGCTGCGCACCCCAGGTCTTCAAAGTAGGTCCAACCAGTACTGGTGTATCACAAAGCAAGAGACCTGCGGCACAACTGATGCAATTGATTAAGTGATCAGCATTTATTCAGCTCACAAACAAAACGGCAACGTTTTGGGCCTCCACTGGGCCCTTTATCAAGCCTATCTGAAGGTACCTGACACCAATCCGGTGATACAGACCTGGAACAGCACTCCAATTTTGGGATTCAACCAGTACTGGTGGGCAGTGTTAGAAGCATGTTTAATGCCTCAACACTGATCCCATGAAGAAATAACAAAGAGTTGGGTGTGCAGATAGCAGGACCAGCTTGCCTTAAACATTTCCTAGAAATTTCCCATTTCCATCCTCTAGATCTCGAAACACATAACCCAAAATAAAGGAGCACCTCTTCCTATAGTCTATGCCTATATTGAGGACCTCAACACAAAAGAAACTAACTGAAGAAACCATAAATAAAGACACTAAAACAAGCTACTTAGCATCACCCTCCAGTCTACTGGAAGGAACACCTCCATTGTTGCATTTCATGCCACCTCAGTCAGGCCTCCAGTGGAGAAGGGGGCATCACTACCTTCTGTACATGCCCCTTAAAGGAGAAGGAAAGGCATATTTATTTGGGGGTGCCAAAATTTAGGGAAGGAAGCTGGTCGTTCTGTGGTGCTTGCTAGAAGAACCCAAGGCCGGTGCAGTTTTCTCCGAGCACTGGCCCGGGGTGTCAGGTAAATATATATAATCACTTAGGGGTACCTAAATTTTGGCACCCCCAAGTAAATACCACATTTCCTTCTCCTTTAAACAAAGTATTCTTTGCTTATAATAAATACACCTCTTGCCTACACAGGTAGCTGCTCTGCCTGGATAAATGTGTGTGGACTTCAACTCTGAGATCCACCAAACAGCAGTTCAGAGGCAAAAGTTTGACTCCCTGATGTGTAGGTTACTGTTTACACACTGACACTCTCTAGGTTGTACTCGTTCCTTATCTTATCACTTAGCAGATAATACAGGGCAGGAATCATGCCACCATGTCTAAAGGAAGGACACGTTAATGGAAATCTCATGGCCTAGGACACGTTGCTTCACACACACACACACACACTCATTTCGTCCATCCTCATTAGTAGGGCAAATTAAATGAACTCGAGGAATGGCACATGGTGATTAGGGTCCGTCCCTTGCACTTTGCACCAGTTTAATAAATTAGTTGCCAAGGGCTAGACCAACCGGTATCTAATCAGACCAACCAGGAGCCAGTGTGAGCATTAGATCATTCACAGGACTAGACCAAACTGTAGTCAGTCTAGAACATTAAAACAACTTTAGAGCTGGACCAAGGTGTCGCAAAATCAGATCATTAGAAACTTAAATGTTCTTCTTGACTGTTAGAAGATTCACAAGACTAGACCAGGAAATCAAAGCATTCAAACCCAAATCAAGCCAGACCCACCAGATTATTAGAAGATTCACAAGCCTAGACCAGCCTTTATGCAATCAGACCTTTAGAACATTCTTGGAGCTAGACCAACCTGTATCCATCAGAACATAAAAATATTTGTAGATCTCGCCCAATTTAAATACATTTTTTTCCAGACCAATTTGCCACCAAACTCTTAGATGATTCACAAAATTTAGTGATTGACTAAATTCTAGCCAGTCAGAGCATTAAAACATTCCCAGAACTAGACCAACCTGTAGCCAGTCTGACCATAAACATTGACCATCCTGTTTCCTGTAAGACTTTTTGGACATTCCCAGAGCTACACCAGCTTGTATTGGATTAGAACATTCTCTGAGCTATACCAACCTACAGCTAATCAGAATATTGGAACCCAGTTTAAGACAGACCATCCTGCAACCAGACTATTAGAATATTCACAAGCTTATACCAGTTTTTATCCAACCAAGCATTAGAACATTCTCAGAGCTAGACCAATCTGTATCCAATCAGACAATTGGAACATTCTCATAGCTAGACCAACCTGTTTCCGATCAGACATTAGGAGATTCTTAGGAGCTTGACCAACCTCTATCCAATCAGGCCATTAGGACATTATTAGGAGCTAGACCAACCTGTATCCAATCAAACCATTAGGACATTCTTAGGAGCGAGACCAACCTGGAGCCTGTGAGAGCATTAGAACCTTACATGGGCTAGACTAGATTTAGAAGATTAACAATAACTAGATTTAGAAGATTAACAAGGCTAGACCAACCTGTATCCAACCAGATCATTAGAACTTCCGTGAGTGAGACCGAGCTACAGAAATCAAAGCACTCGAATCTAAACTGGACAGTCCCACCTGCAACCAGATTATAAAACAATAGACTGCCTTGTAGAGTTCCTTGAATATTGATTAGTAAAAAGCAAAGCAAACGCTGACCCAAATCATTCCTAGATCTCAGAATTAAAGCGCTGCCACGACCAGTCCTGTTTCTTGCTCAGGCTGGGACGTGACTGGTTTCACATTGACCCGTTTATTATAGCTGAAAAAAAAGCAGGTAAGTGTGTAGGAGATAAAGCAGGTGAAACTGCCAGGGCCGGCTGTAAATGGCTTTGAATTTGTTGGGTTTCTAATTACTGCGAGATGACTTTATGGCGTTCATAAGATAACCAGGATCATTCCCCCACCCCCCCGTTCATACAGCAGCCGAGGTCGCCCAGCGGTCCAGCACCAACATGGTGATAACGCGGGTTCAGTCAGTTACATCGCTCGTTTTATGGAGTAAATATCCACTATATTAATGGGCAGCTGGATAAGATGGGATTTGTAAAGTGCAGTCCCAAGGAATAATTGTCCTTGCTCTTTGCTACCAGTGTTTATGTAATTTCACGGTCATCAGTACCTGGAAACATTCTGTCATGTCGAGTAATGTGTCATAACAACTAAACAGAGCTGTGTAATGGTTTCAGATTCTCCATAATTTATTTCAGCCATAAAGCAGGACAGGACTGCTGCTTACAATGGGGATCAGATAGGATCTGTGCAGCCACTGGGACAGAATGTTCTGTTATACAGATAGCTAGAATCTCAGCTGCCATAAAGCAGGACAGGACTGCTGCTTACAATGGGGATCAGATAGGATCTGTGCAGCCATTGGGACAGAATGCTCTGTAATACAATCTCAGCCATAAAGCAGGGCAGGGTTGCCGCTCTGTGAGTTCCAACACTGGTGAAATATATTGTTCATTAATATTGAGCATTGTTTCTGGCACAAAGCTAGTGTATATTGTAATGTTCCTTTAATGGCAAGCCGATTGTGTTTCAGGAAGGAAATGTTTATTGCCCCTTGGTGTAACTTTGCAAGAGCTAGAAGGGATTTGCTACATTCCTGTGGCTCAGCAGTTGAATGTTTAAACTTGGACATTTTTGCTTTTTAAGCTACGATTCTGCTGATCATGTGCTATTGGTGAAAGGCAACCCTGGAGGTACCAGCACCCTGATTATGGCTAGGATTCCTGCAGTTGGTCAGATTTATATTTTCCTCTGACTTATATGGCTTATCCAGGAACAGACACCAGGCAATACAGCAAGGTGATCCTGGGGGTTAGAATCTCCGAACCCTGCTCTGATTTTTAGAAATTAAAAGTTTGCCATGGACGAGTCACATTTGCAGAATGACTTAGCCCCTGCGGGTATATTCCAGACACAGAAGCCGTCGGTCTCCCAAACTCAAATAATTGTTTAATTAAAAGATAGAAGCCGAGGAGATCACTATTTGTTTGTCTGGAGGCTTTTATCCCATCTCCTTTCATTGCTGCAGATTGCATTTGTGCGGCCGCTCGCTGCTAATTTGATTTTTAGTCGAGTTTTTCCTGACAGCAGCGGTACAAAGGCGCTTTCTGACTTGTTTCTTCTATCACCTAATATTATCTTGTCAGTGATGGGGCGCGTAGGAGTGGAAGATTGAAACATGTTGATGGATACAAGATCTTGTCATAAACAATACATACGCTATAGCCCAAATACTGCACAAGGAAGCTCAGTAACCACAGATGGACCCTGCCCAGACAGAGGGGAAGGTGAGGGGTACATACAGAATGAGGAATCACAGATGAACCCTTCCCAGGCAGAGGGGAAGGGCGGTAAACACAAAGATGGTTGGCACCAGTTCTGTATGGATCCTCCCTGATCTGTAATAATTGGCTTTGTTTTCAAGGAGCAGTTTTGGTTCCTATGAGCTGTATATATATATATATATATATATATATATATATATATATATATATATATATATATATATATATATATATATTGAAAGTTAATGCACTGAGTACATAAACCGCACAAGTCCCACAGAGAACTGTGAATTCTACATTTTTGTGGTTGAAGAATACAAAGAAATATCATGCGGGTTCTTGTACTCTAGGAGTTAAAGGAGAAATCCTATATCTGAATCAGCATGGGGAATCGATCTCCCAACTCCCCGAGGGGTTGCTGCTGGTTGCTTTTTTTTATTTTTCCACGGTAACATTCCTATTGTTTTCCCAATGTCTTCTGCAAGTGGCTCTGTGAGATTGAGTTTGAACGTTCCTGCCCTATATATGACTGTGCTTAAATACAGTGCCGCTTGAATACGTGCTTCTAGCCTGATTGCACCTATTCCATTTAATGGATGTTTATGGATACTTAATGGATGTTTTTGGATACTTATGGATACCTATTCCAAGTTTATGGATACTTAAAGGGGCATAAAAATTCCTAAAGAATGGTTCAAATTCATTTTGACTACAGCACCAAGCATACTCCATCTTATTACCAAGAATTTAGTGCATGCTGGGTGCTATAGTCCAAACTTCTCAAAGAGACTTTCCCCAGATCTCCAGGACCCACTTAATGCCAATTGATCCTCCAATGAGAGTACTGCTTTCTCTGGGTAATCCTGACTCATCGTTGCTCGGATCAGAGGCAATTAACATATTTCTTCAGCTGTGGACCCCTAAACTGGGCCGTGTCCAAGAACCTGGGCAGCATAAACTCAAGCTCTATTCTCCCTGGAAGAACCACATCAAGTCAACAAATTAGCTTGATTACGTAACAATTTGGTTTGGAACCAATCATGCACTTTATTTTAATGTTGTAAAGTAGGAAGAAACTTCATATTGTTAAAGGGGATCCACCCAGTCTAGACATGGCATGGTGATCCATTGTTTTCTCCAAGCCAATTGGTTAAGAATCCCTGTAGTAGATGTTGACAGTGGAAAGGGGACCTGTGATTGAAATTCTACTGAGAGTGAAGTTTGGTAGTTGCAGCCTACCGTGAGCTTAGTTTGTCTGATCCAGACATTGGAATCTCGGGCCGTTGATGATGCCGGCTTGATCAACAGTGAGCAGCCAATATCTGCCTTTGTAAAATGTTAAACCCTCCCCATTACAGGTGATACCACCTTCAAGGTAAATTTCTCATGTTTGTATAAAGAGGAATAGCTGAGGCTGTAGGTTAGACAATATCTAGTCATTGTTACTACATTTTATTTGTTTGAAACCTCAACAAGAATATACATATGAGAATATACATTTCTACTAGTGATGTGCGGATCAACAAATTGTCGACCCGCACTTGACTCCAACCCGCTGCTTCTGGCGGAGCGGAATCGGTTTATACTTAGGTCGCAAGCAGGATGGGTGGCAAGAAGAGCTCGGCCCGAACTCACTGTGCGTTTGTTGGCCTGAACCCAACCAAGCCACATGGGTCCTGCAGATATAGGGCAGGCCTGCACATCACTAATTTCCACGGCAAATCTGACGTACATAAAACCTCATAACGGGAAGTGATCCAATTTGAAACATTTCCAGCAATGCAATCGTACCAAATAAATCCGGCAGATAGGATCCTGCTTGTCTTCATTATACCTTGAAAGGCTTTTCCCTGGGGAGCTCCTTGAGCATTCTCCATCAATTTCCTCACCATAGAATGAGCCCTTTGCTCTAAGCTTTTAAGAAAAACAATCCATGCAGTCGGTGGCACCACTTATCATCTTAATTGCTCCCAAATGCCACTGGAAGGTTGGCACATATCTTTATGTTTCACTTCATTAACTATGACGTTGTTTTGTGCAGTGGCTCATAAATAAGTGACCGGAAAAGGCAGTGGAAATGTTGGATTTAGAGGTGCCATGCTTGGTCCATATGCTAAAGAAAGGTGCTCTTGGAAGGGGTAATAAAAATGTGACAGGTCCACATCATGTAACTTGCTTGACTGCAGACTAAAGTCCTGTGAGAGCAGAAGAAAACGTCATTGAGAAACCCAAAAATAGATTGTAGGAGGGAACAGAAGCTTTTGGATCAGGATTGGGCAGAGTAAATTGATCCATGAAGTTTATTGTGAACATCTATGGAGGCATTCAATTCTCCAGGTCATGAAGTGATTGCTAAATCTTTTTATGCTGAAGCCTTTGAACCAGCCTGCCTTCACCCCTCCCCCTCAGAGGTCCTAACTTTGGTCATTAGTTGAGTATTATCAGTCATTCAGCCAAGGATATTTAGGACAACAAATAAGTGTTCAGCCCAAATCTCACCTTAGCTGACATTAAAGTTGGGCTTTCAGGTGTATCTAGGCGAGCTATTGACTATCCTCCCCAAATCTCACTCCAACTGACCTTCAAGCTGGGGTTTCCAGTGTATTTTGAAGATCAATTGACCATTATCCCAATGTTCACCCTAACTGGCCTTCAAGCTGGGATTTCAGGTGTATCTAGGAGAACTATTGACTATTCTCCCCAAATCTCACTCCAACCGACCTTCGAGCAGGGTTTTCCAGTGTATTTAGAAGATTAATTGACCATTCTCCCAATTTTCGCCATCACTGGCCTTCAAGCTGGCCTTTCAGGTGTATGTAGGAGAGCAAATGACCCATCTCCCAAATACTTCTCCCAGATGGCCATTGCTCCAAGCCCTCTGTTTAGGAACCATTGATCTAAAGCAACTTATTTACCAAGTCCCAGACCCTTCAGACAAACGGTGTTTGTACTTATTGTAATTTTGTTTTGTGCTGTCAATCCATATTTTGAATTTGGAAGGGGCAGAACCATTTTATAATCTATCACAGAGCCAGAACAGTCTGTAGCCAATGAGATGGAGTATATTCACACGACTAGACAAACCTGTATCTAAGTAAAGCATGTTATCATTCACAGAACTAGTCCAGCCAGTAACCTATTAGAGAATTAGAACCTAAGCTGGAAGTTAATAAATGTGCTGTCAGCTAGCTGAAAAAAAAGTATGTTCAATGGGAGAGAGTAATGCTGAGGAGTCATATGGTGATATCTGTATAACTATATCTAAGCACCCCTTGCCCTGTCTTATCAATCATAAAAACATAGAATTGGTTGTCAGATAAAGGCCAATTAGCCCAACCTGTCTACCCAACCTATGACTAAACATGTCAACGTATTTTTTTTTTATCGATAAGCCTCCCTCGTCCTTGTATGTCTATGTTTGTCCTGTATTTTCAATGAACGACTGTGATGTTGTATATAGAGAGAAACTATCTTGCCATATCCCTACTGAGCTCTCTATTGACTAATGAGATTGCCTTATCCTGATCTCCAAACCCCTGCTGTTATCCAAACATTTGTTAAGTCTTGACCAATACTTCTCAGGGCCAGGTCTATTTTGACTATCTATATCTTACTGCTGTGAGCTTGGGCTAAGTGTTTCAGGTTTTCTGGTGGACCCAAGGAGACCCATTCTGACACTTGTACTTCTTAATCTTTAATGGTATAATCATGAATGTGGATTTAAATTCTTGCACTGTGTAAATCTGAATATGTTTGACATTTTGACTGCATGATAGGAGAGCATAGTGAGCATAACCTCAACCCAACTTCTTACCATGCAATCTGACTTTGGGGCAGGGACCATATAGACCGACGTGAGATGCTGGAGCCCTCCGAAATTGCCCAGTTTTTCGTATTTCCTCCATTTCGCCCTTCGGTTTTGAAACCATATCTTGTCGAGAAGAATAGGAAGAAGTGTTATTGTCTCGTGACCCACCACCACGTTGCCTTCTAAATATGGAGAAGCATTTGCTCTAGATAGAGTAACCCATTGCATCTGCTAAGACAATAGCATTTAAAGGAGATCTCTGCCCAAAAATGTAAATTGATGTGAACGTATTTAGAGCTCTCTCCTCAACACTTTTTGCATTTTTAGTTATTTCTGAGATGTTAGCAGTTTTAGACTGCCAATGCCAGGCTTTCAGCTCTGATCGAAGGTGAGAGTGTCAGTGACCCTAACTGTCTGTACTTTTTTGATTTGGCCACCAATCAAGTACGGACACACTCATCATTTTGGCAGCATTTTGACTTAAAGACCTGCATTATGGGAATCATATCACTAGAGAACATTCCCGCTATTCTAACAGTGAGGCACTGCCCTCTCATTAAAGGTAAACAAGCTTATTGTCAAAAATAGCACAGAGTGAAAAGGATTTTTTTTTTGACACCCGGCAATTTTCCGTGTATATATTTTCCCCTTTTGTTCGCAGCAGCATAAAGAGCTAAGGAGCTTATCTGCGCCGCACATCATTAACTAGACAGGATTATTGCATTTCCATGCATCTCACAATTTATTTAAAAAAGAAGAAAAAACAGCACAGAGCTACTGAGTCTGAACTGACAGTGCTGTCACGGCAATCAAGTCAGTTTACTAGATGGATCAGCCTGGGGTTATGGTTGTGATGCAGTCAGCAAGCTCATGCTACATTGTTTCAGGAGTCAGAACCAGCAGACTCCGCTTTTAATATCAATTACATTTACAAGTCGGGACCCACCTGCACTTGGATCTCTGGGAGCTGGATTTTTGCAGCCAGCTGGTCACGTGTCTGTACGTCGGGGTAGTGGGTAACCTGGAATATCTGCTGAAGCAGCTGTGCCATGGTGAAGGTGGTCCTGATTCTTGTTCTCTTGTTCTTCCGGTCACCTATAATGGAATGGCTGGTGGAATCAATGACCTACAGTGCAAAAGACCCAGGACATTTGGGCCTTGTGCAGCCCTACCCCTCATCCTCATGTTGTGCTGTATCCCATGCTGGCCCCATGGAGGAAAAGCCGGGACAGTCACATAATCACACCTTCTGCCCCATGGTCATTAAACCACTGGCACTTACACCACCCAATGTCCTAAAGTGGAGAGCTGGTTCTGTCCCTCAGACTGGGCCTGGGGCAATGTGATCTTTTAATTGACTGGAGTCGTTTATATACTAGAATGCCAACCTAGGAGTAGTCTGGCCTAGGAGTAGTCTGGCCTATAAATTATCCAGCCTATGAGTTTATCCGGCCTATGAGGTTATCCGGCCTATGAGTTATCCGGCCTATGAGTTATCCGGCCTATGAGTTATCCGGCCTATGCGTTATCCGGCCTATGCGTTATCCGGCCTATGAGTTATCCAGCCTATGAGTAATGGAGCAAGAAAGTTGAAAGTGTTTGTGCAAGTGGACGTCTTGAGGGTATGAGGGGCAGTGGGAGGTTTGTCTGGAGGGTGGGATCGGAGCTTGATTACAAACTAATTAGACCACTGTCAGTGAGACACTGTTTCAGGTTATGTGTATGAAAAATGTCATATTCCCAAAGTGTTGGGGGGCCCTAAAGTGATTTTTCTTCATATATTCTGGTTATTGTGGAGCGAATTTCATTCATACTGACCCCTAATCCCCAGTGGAAGCAAATGTCTGTAAGGATCTCATTACAAGGGACCAGTATATTCCTGGCCTAATCCTGCCAATGATCCGGGAGCCCAGGCGGCTTGTGGAACCAGCGCGTTGCAAATAACGTATTTGCCTCTATGGACCGGCAGGAGGATTGCGGCCGAGATCAAACAGAAGAGGAGAGAAAGTGGCGGCACCTCCGTGACTGATGCTCTGGGGATGTAATGAGCTGAGTACAGGTAAAACCCATCTGCCGGATTTCACGCTGAGAATCGGTTCACTGAAGCCAGAAATTGGAAAGAAAAAAAATAGCTATTTTCTATTTAGCTTATTTAGCAGAGAATGAGTTTTTGGAGTAATACCAGTCAATCCTTTTTTTCCAATCACTGGCTTGGTACCGTTGTAGCCCCACCCCCAGCATCACCCGTCTGTTCCCCTGTCCACACCTTCGAGGGAGCCCAAGGCATATGATATGTCTCTTTCGTGTACCCCGAGTTCTGACCCTAGAGACTCTTCATAGGGTTGATATTCGGGTTGCAACCAAATCCAGGATTCCATTCTGGATTCTGCATTTTTCAGCAGGATTCAGATTTGGCCGAATCCTTCCTCCTGGCCAATCCGAATCCTAGGGAGGGAAATCGCGTGACTTTTTGTCACAAAGGAAGTCAAAATGTTTTCCCCTTCCCAACCCAAATTTGCATATGCAGATTAGGATTTGGTTCGGTATTTGCCCGAATCTTTCGTGAAAGATTCAGGGGTTCAGCAGAATCCAAAATAGTAGATTCGGTGCATCCCTAGTTGATATAGGGCTGAGAATGGGGGTCTAGCTACAAGATATGGGGGTACAGACCCCCCTACAATACAGAGAGCTGAAGTGTAAAGACTGGGACCAGCTGTATCATTTATCATCGTTAAAGGGAACTCCACCCAGTAAATGAAATTACACCCAGTGAATTCATTAGGGGAAACTTCCTTTTCTATCTTCATTATTTTACTGAATACCATTTCAAAAACACTCGCCGTTATTCAAAACGTTTTTCCCCTTATCCATAATCAGTATTATTCCGTCTAACATATTTCCCAGTAGGGATGCCACCGAATCCACTATTTTGGATTCGGCTGAATCCTTCACGAAAGATTCGGGCGAACTAAATCCGAATCCTAATTTGCTACACAAATTAAAGGATGGGAAGCGGAAAACATTTTTTAATCCTTGTTTTGTGAGCAAAAAGTCATGTGATTCCCCCCGCCCCTAATTTGCATATGCAAATTAGGATTTGGATTCGGTTTGACCACGCAGAAGGATTCATCCGAAACCTGCAGAAAAATGCTGAATCCTGGCAAATCCTGAACAGAATCCTGGATTCGGTGCATCCCTATTTCCCACTCACCGGTTCCCCACGCGCCCCCAGAATCCCGAATTGCGCATTGTTCTTGCCACAATGAATGTTTATTACAATTTGCTTTTTTTCTGATGTCCAGCACAACACGGGGAGATGGATTTTGATTTTTTAGAAGTATTAGGTGAGGTTGAGCCAATTACACAGTAGGTGCTGTAGTGGGGGGGAATATTGGTCTGATGGTGATAATTGGGGGAAATAATATTCCTATTTGCTTGTGGAGCTGCCAACAGCCTCCGCGCTGCTGAACCAAGGGACTTTAGGGCAAGTATGGGGCCGGGGCCAACAGTCATTGTTTAATATAGGCACATAGGCTTAGTCTAGGGCAGCCCAGCAGTTTTGGGGTGCAGCCCTTGGGTTGCCTATAGATAAAAAATATATGGGCTCGCTGCTTGACAATTGTGGGTAGACGGTCCTTGCAGCGGGTCGGATACCTGCAGGTTACCCGCAAAAAATGCGGGTATGAGGTAGGATTTTCGCATGCGGATAGGAGATGCGGTAGCGGGTCTCATTCTATATTTTATCTTCTATTATATGTTAATTCCTTTAAAATTTCACGAAACTTTTTTTCTGACTCCGCCTACTTGTGCCACTTCCGGGATGCGCATAAGGCAGTTGCGACGGGGGCGGGTTAGCGGATCCAAGTGGTAAAACATGCGGAGTTGGTGGTTCGGCTCGCAGATTCGGATTGGCGCTATAGAGGGTGTCAAAAAGTGTTCAGCGCAGGACTCTAACTTGTTCTATGGAGGAGCTGTAGGGGTAACACTTGGCCTGTACCTTTCTGTCGTTCTTACCCACCCGATCATTTGTCTCCCAGATGTGCTCCCTCATATTTTATCCACCAATGCCTTCACCCCCTTATTAAGGCCCTGAAGCCTCTTATAAGGGATACATTACATTATACAATTTTAAGGTGAAAGACCTCAACTTTCCCGAACTTCACCCAAATTTCCAAGTACTTAGGACTTTATCCCTGTTGCACTTACATGTGGAGCTTTCCTGCGGGGGTGTCGCTCAGCTCATCCTCCCCTTCATGGTGTTCAGCTTCAAACTCATCTCTACCATTCACTGTCTGGGAGGTCTGACCCAGGAAACATTGTCCCTTTATTCTCAGATAGTGGGAGTTTGTTTTCGGGCTCCCAGCTCTGAAAGCAAGAGGCTTCCTGATGAACTTCTGGTTCTTCTTCTGAACCTCCAAAGGGAACCTAAAGGCAACATCACAGGATCATGAGTAACCTTCATATATCCTTCTTCTTTCCCTAAGTGGCCCAGCCTGTTAGGTCAGTTATGGGGAGATTTGGACGTGAGGCTTATTTGTTCCCTGGTACCCCTGACTATAGAGGTGACTGTTACCCCCAATGTTTCTATTATATCTGTAAACCCTTTTTGAAGCTAAGTTGGGAACCAGTCTGAAGGTTCAGGTAGGGGAGATTTGGGAGTGAGTGTTTTGTACCCTGAGCGAGGTAACCCCGCTGGAATTGAGTATAGGCAGGGGGTGGGACGTCGCTTACCCTAATGTTGTGTACGATTATATTCTGATAAAAAGGCCTTGTATGTGCTGAAGTGGACGGGGGACCGTCTGAAGGTCAGGGGGTATAGGAGGGGGATTTGGGACGGTGGGGTGGAGGTGGGCAATTATGTGGTTCCACGGGCCTACCGCCGTGAGACTTATAGCAGGAAGAGGTGTATCATAGTGGTACGACCTAATGTTTCTATATATCTGTAACTTTTGTTATGAGCTAGGGTGGCCCAGTCTGGAGGGCGCAGTTAGGAATGAGAAATTAGGGGGTTGAGTTACCTTTAAGTCTACATCCCTAATTTAGCTTATATCACTAGGAAAATAAATCCGACTAAAGACTGTTTTAGTCATTATTTGTTTATCCCATTTATCGTCCCGTATGTGTAATTTCCTTCTTTTCTTTTTTTAGATGGTATTTTGAGGAGCGGCTGGAACCCCTGAATTTGGCGCCGGGCTCTGTAGGCTGATGTCGCGTCAAATTGAGTTTTATCTGGTCGCGTGTACACTGCAATTTCATGTGTTTGTTGTTGGAGTTTACTAGATATTATCAGAGGGAAAATAAGACTCTCCGTAACGATCGTCTGCAGAACTTTCAAGCCCATCATTCAGTCCACACTGTCACGAGGAACCGATAGAAAGTCTCTTTTCCGTTGCTGATGCAAGAGAGAAGGAGGTTATCGACTTTCGATGGTGAGGATGGGAATCATTTAGAAGGGGCAAATTCGACCAGTTGCTAGTGTTTTGGTTTTTGTTTAAGGGCGGGGGAGAGAAAACTTTGTTTGT